>NC_047534.1:16327762-16629846 GCF_012275295.1 Melopsittacus undulatus
TTTAGCTCTTACCTGTTCTTTGATAATCAGTCTCTTGGGTTAAATGTTAGGCAGGTTGCAGTTGTCATATCAGGGCTTTTCAAGAATGCTGCTTGCATAAAAGCTCATAGTTAAACAATTTTATCTTGTTTTTCAAACTGAAAATTTCTGCTTTCCTTTAAAATTGATGTGTTTGCAACTCCTCTAAGTTTGGGGTACTTTTAAAATACATCAAAATACTTAAGACTGAGTAATGTAAAAATCCAGGAAATGATTGTGCTACATTTTTATTGTTAAACTGGCTGAAGACATCTTGGGGGTAGCTTCATCCTAAAAGTGCCTGTGCTGGTCCTCAGCCTTAAGCTGACTGAAGATGTTGCAGAGACAACCCCCTGTGCCCTGGTGCAGAGCATCATTAGGGGTGTACTCTGGCTCAGTAAAGGCCCCCTTGCCAAACTTTAAAAGTCAGATGCTAGGCCCATGTTTTTTTTTGTGTTTGTAGCCTTTTGTGTAGCAAACCAGGCAGAGTTCTGTCTGTGTCAAGATCTGCAGAACAGCTGAACACGAGGTGTACTGCTCTGCCTCCTGAGAAAAGTCACCCCCAAAAGGATTCATATCAGTAGAAAAATGGGTGCTATTGTAAATTGCTAGTTTCTCATTTGAATACTTTTTGGGTGGAAAGGTACAATATTGGTGGAGATTACTGTGAGTGAGTGAAGAGTTGCCTCAGATACAATCACAGGCGACCTGCATTGCAGAGATGTGGTCTGGGGGTAAATAGGGCTGTTTTTACAGCTATGGCATCAAAAAAACCCAAACCCAACACTTTCTGATAGAGGTGCTCTGTTCTGTATGATACCAGAGTAAACTGTGACTGTGGATTAGTAAAGGATTACTTCTTTGGCAGAAAAATTTCTCAATTCTGCTTCTGCTGACTAAAGCCAGCTTCAGCATAAATGCCTTAAAAGTACTTTCTTTACTGAAATCTGCTCTTTCAGTGAGTGAGGGTAGGTTGTCTTGGCTCCTTTAGTCAATGCAGGAAAGAATATTGGAAATGTTTGGGCAAATAGTCATATAAAATAGATCAGAAAGATGCAGTGCAGCAGGGACATTGGCACTGCACCTTTATGCTCCTGTTCACATTGCTCTGTTTTCAAAAATGAGACTGGGAAGTTGTGGGAAATGGCAGGCAGCTGCTCTAGTACCAGTTCTCACTGTCATGTTTCTCCTAAACACCAAACTATTCTTTATGGGCTATTAATTTGTGAAGTCATTTATCTCAGGGCAAGTCTGTATTTACAGAACCTAACATAAAGACAGCACAGCCTGGGACTTAAAAATGTCACTGCACATGATGCCAGGATAAACAGAACAGAAACTCAGTTACATCTACACCGACATTTCCTAAAAGATTTTTTATGCTGCCTTTTGGCATTATATTCTTTTCCTGTTCACCTACAACAAACCTCTATCTTAGCTAAGCAAATACATGTCATCAAATAATAATGTTCTTCATAATTGGAATGAGGATTATAGCTAGCTCTGTGCCTGGTAGAGATTAAAGGGTATATTTTTTATTCAATAGCAGTGACCACTGTAGTTTTCTAGTTGCTTCCTTTATCTCTTCTTTATCTGCTCTTCTTTATCTTCTTTATCCATTACTTACCCCAGTTGTAAATCAGAGGGAGGTGCCTCCATGGTGGCACTGTGTAGTGGTGCGGTTTATTATTCACAGTGCGTGCTACAGTGGTACAACTCCCTATTAGTGTGTACGTCCCAGCCCTTCCCTCCAGCACTACACCCGAAGATTCCAAAGACATTATTCTGCCTTGTCCTACCTTTAGCTCTGTGCGTTTCTCTTCTTTTGAAGTTGTTTTGACCTTCTCCCAAGAAAAGGTCAAGCCAAGATACAGCTGTTCTGAAATAATCTTTACTTAGCGTTATATCCTGGGCTCTTTGGACAGAGACCTTGTGTTCCATTTTGAGCAATCTTTTGTCTGCAATAGAACACTGAATATGTCTCTCTGTTGCTATAGAAATAATATTGCATTAAATGAAGGAACCAGTGCCCTGCTGTCGACAAATCTAATCTAAGTATTGGTCTCCAGAGCTTGAATTTCACCACTGGGAAGAAGTATACATAATTCTACAAATTATTTCTGTAATTTACGCATAAACATCTTTATGCTCTGAAACTGTTAGCTGAATTTCCCAAAGTGATAACATAGAGCTGAACAGGGTGTAATGTGTATGTGTGTATATATATATATATATATATATATATATGTATATCTTAACTGAGCTTTTCCCTGCCCCTCTCCCCCATACATTTTCATATTTATGGCTTGAAATTTCCAACTCTTTGCAGACACAGGTGGGGAGTGGCAGGAAAAGCAGCTTTCTCAGCCAGGTTCCTTACCTCATGGACAACAAAAGTGTGCCAGGTTTATTTACAACTCTGGTTTTGTCTTTTAAATCCAGCTCTTCCAAGTAGCATGAAATGTCATTTGCCCTGATTTTCTAGGATTAGTAAAGATATTTCTTATAACTGGAAGGAGGATCCTGGTACATTAATATACCCCCTGAAACTGATCTGCTGCCCACTGCTCTCTGGACTACTACATTGTGTACCACATGCCCAAGTTACTTGAAGTCTTTGCTGCAATGACTGTACAGCAGTTAAACACAAGAGTTGTTGATTTTGACTTTATGCACCACATATCAAATCTCACATCTGTATTTACATCTAGGCATATTTTAAACATGCTATGAATATGTTTTTTTTCACAGTGTTCTTCCAGAGCTGTAGAATTCCAGTAACAGCAGTAAGGTGGTCCTTCAGTCTATACCTGTGGGGTATGGAAAAGGAATTTAAAGCTTTGCTAATAATAGTGACTAAGGGTCAGTGTTTGTCAACATTGATCATTGTTTTGAAGAAACATGGAGAAAAAACTTTCTGTCTCATAGTTACACTGCCAGAGCCCCTCTAATACATTTTTATGTATAATTTATGTGGATAGTTACAAAAACCAGAAAACAATTTGAAAACACGTGGTGATTGATTTGTATCAACCTGTATGGAAATGTTGCTTATAAATCTGATTTCAGAATCCTTACAAAAAACCCATTTGGTTAAAAAATTGAGTTACTTGTGAAATGGGCCTGTGTTAAATACATGTTATATATAATACAGGTATATGTTGTGTATTGTGAAACAAAATACAATTTATAAATGTTCAGTTTAATTCATTAATAGTGAGCATAGCATGTTTAAAGATTGCTCTTTAGAAAACCTAAACCTTCTGTCATCATTAGAATAAAATAACTGCTTTTTGAAAAAAAATCCTTTCTAAGTTTTGCTCAGTGCTTGTATCTGACTCTAATAATTAGATAAACCTTTCTAGACAAGGCCAGATCTCTTGACAGCCAGAAGAGTAGCTGTCTTGGTCATGCACATTAATATAAAACCAGGCGTGCAGGGAAAACCAGTAAACTCCACAATTACCTTTCTGTGAAATTAATGCCATACTCATTCTTAAAACAGACTTGGCATATAACCAGGTCCCCATAACACACTAATTATATTTTTGCTGTTAAAGTAGTTCTTGTAATGGGAAAAAAACCTCAACCCAACCTTAATTCCTTTGCATGGCCATAAAATATAAACCAGAACTTAGCCCAGGTTTTGCCCCTGTGTAAAGCTGGTTACACCATCCGAGTTTGCTGCATCTGTTTTCAACAATCAGCCTGCTAAATCTTCTGATGCAAACCACTGACCATTTTGTCACCTACTGCTTTGCTATCTATTGGTTCCTCTGCAGAGCCTTGCTTAAGGCAAGTTACCCAAAATGGCTGAGTACCTGATAAGGGAGGGAATGAAGTGGGATGGAAGGGGTTGAGTGGCATTACAATATTAAAGTGAAGATGTATTCTAGATCCCTGCATCTTAATATGGTCTTACAATGCATAGTTCCATAAGCAAAATCTAATGACGAGAGAAGAAAAAGACAGCATAAAAACTAAACTATGTTTGTTTTGTTTTGTTTTGTTTTTTTTTTTTTTGTAGGAACTCAATGGAGAAAAGACCAAGAGCAAGATTTAAAGAATGTTCTGAAGGACACCCACCAGGACATACCCCTGGTATTTGTCAGTGGAAATCATGATATTGGCAATACCCCAACAAGAGAAACAATAGAACATTACTGCAGTAACTGGGGAGATGACTACTTCAGCTTTTGGGTTGGAGGTGTTTTCTTTCTTGTGTTGAATTCTCAGCTGTACTTTGATTCTTCCAAGTGCCCTGAGTTGAAGCAAGCCCAGGATATGTGGCTCAGTGAGCAACTGGCTATCGCTGAACAGCAGAAATGCAAGCATATAATAGTGTTCCAGCACATCCCTCTGTTTCTGAGAAAACCTGATGAAGACCATGATTATTTCAACTTGGAAAAATCAGTTCGTCAGGAGCTAATGGAAAAGTTTCATAAAGCAGGTATTTTCTCAGACTTCCCTAGTTTTGAATTTTTGTTTCAAATTGTTAATGGCAGTGCTGCCAGACAAAATACATTTAACTTCAGTGGTACTATTTTAAAGGAATTTTAGATACTGCTTATAAGCTTGATTGCTCCCTGTCAGAATTATCAGCAGAATCTAATCACTCATAAAAAGTACCAAACAACATCTAAAACTTTAAGTGAAAAGTAAAAAAGTGAAAGTGAAAAATTCTTTAAGATAAACAGCAGGGCTTCCATTTTGAAAGTATTGATAGATAAGGCAACCTTGAGTTTTTTCTGCCTACAGACTTGGAAGATCAGGTATTGCCAGAGGAGAAAAATACAGAATTTGTTTTACGTAAAATATGGAAACAGAATTCAGAATTACCTTGGAGGTTGTTTTCTCCCACACTGAACCTATTTTAAACCAAGAGTGTAATGCACTCCAGATATATTCAGTGTTAAAGAGTCCTGCTCTGCAAAGATCAATCCTTCCATATCCCATTACTAATAGGGGCCAGTTCTGAGGTGAAGGGCATATGCTGAACAGTCCATTGTGCCAAATCCCTTCACTCTGTGTGATGACACTTGACTGCCACGCAGACAGACATGGTGTGCAGCTACTCCTCCACACTGCTCCTGTTGTTTCCTGTTAATTGCCTTCATGTTCCTGGGGTGTGCTTGTCCCTCCAAATTCTCTGCCATTGCTGCATCAGCATCATTTTCTCTGCATCCATAAGAGCATGTTATTTGGATTACTGAACAATGCAAATTGTTTATGATATTGTTCCTAATTTGCCATATAATTGTTAAGCCTGGGCTCATTCAAAACCAGCCTAATTTCCAAGCTCTGAATCTCCTGCTGTTTCCAATCAATGGGGCCAAAATTCACAGTTATCTGAGGGCTCTCCAGGGAACTGGCATATTTGCAGATTCAAGTGCCCTTTTTTTCCCCCATAAGGAGACATGATGAGAATACCTCATGGTATCTTTTTAATTTTTGTGCTAGTGTTAATGTAGTTATATATAGTTATAGTTAATACAGGGAAGCATTCGGAAAGTTGGGCAGCTAAATGACTGCTTACATACTGTTGTCTAAAAACACATCCTAGTTCATTGGAGAGCTGCTTAGCAGAAGGACACTGTCAGAAAGCATTAATGTAGAAGCCCAAGCAGTTCTGTTCTAGAGTTTTCTCTCATCCTCATGTTCTCTCATCCAAATGTGTTTCCAAATGTTGGTAAACAACTGGGAATATAATTAATCAAGAGGTAAAAGAAACTGCAAAATGTTATCAGTGTAACATTTATCATTATTACATTATCATCCCTTGAAGAAACATATTTCAGATTGATTCTCCTCATGTGTGTCCAGAGGCTAAACCAGAAGTTGGGGGGCTTTAAATGATGGGGAAAAGGAAGAGGGATGGGAAACCAGTGAGACAAAGATAAGTCTACAGAAGAAATTCCCAGACTCCTTTCTGTGCCAACATCCCATTTGTGCCTCCCCTCTGTCATTTCCCATTGTGCCCCTCGGTCCCATCCCTAAAATGACAGTATTTGTTTCCTTCATGAATATGTTCAAACATTGATCTTCTTCTGGTTGTTTTATATAGTGAGTGAATGAGTCAATAGGTAACACAGTACAATAACATTTTGCTAATTAAATGAACACAGAAAGCTCAGTGTAACTCAGGCTGCTGAGAAACATCAGCTGAATCAAAGTTGGCTCAGAGTTTCCTTAGTAACGGGTGTGCTCTGTTTCCATTGTATCATTCAGTTGAAGGAGCGGTCTTTGTAAGACCACAGAATGTCATCAGTGGGTTGCAAACAGGCAGTTATCATGGAAGCATAGATTCACAGATACACAATGACACCACTTACTTTCTGATTCTCTTTTGCTTTGCCAAAAAAACTATTTCAGCATTTCAGACATTAAACTGGTTTTCCCACAGTTCACTTCCTATGTTCTTAGGGGATTAAAACACAGAATATTGCTAATGAAATCCCAATATACTTTGCCTTTTTTAATTATTACTTACAGTTTAGAAGGCCAACCCCTTGCAGCACTTAATTTAGATATTTGGTGTAACTGTTTGTCTTGGAAAAACAAAGGAAGTCTGCCCTTCTAATGAGCCTACCATGCTGCTGCTATTCTTCTTCCCCTGACCTGTCCCCAGTCCTTCCTTCCTTCCTTTTGCTCTCTTGCTCACTGTTTCCAACCACTACAAAGGTCTGCTTTGTAATTATGTAAAATTTCAGTATAACATGAATGTTTGAGGAATTAGCAGATGGGTATCATATTCCAGTTGTTGATAACCCAGGACAAGACCTGGAATTATTCCACTTCTCCTGTTTATATTCTGTCTAGCTTAGGGAGGGGAAAGGAAGGACAGTCTGTTAATTCAGGTCTTTGCATGAACAAAGAAATTGATATGGATGTGTATAGGAAATAATCAGATCAGTGTGGTGGTATTGCACAGGTACTTTAAAGTGAGTATGCAACTTCACAAAATTATTATTTTAAATTCAGAGCCCAGATCTTCTGTAGTTACTCTCTTCTAATCACTTTGATATTACATAATGCTTTTGGTTCAAGTATCTGCTTGTTACAAGCAGAGATAAAAGACTAGCTGTAGAGGCTACATCTGGTACAAAATACTGAATTACATTTCTCACATTAGAAGTGTCCTTAACAGTTGGGCTAATTAAAGATAAAATCATGTCCTTATGATAAATATTTATAAATTGGAAATCTGGCACTTGTAAATATGTATTACTACTCTGCAGAGTTAAGCCATACTTGTAAGCTGCACGTCTAAGAAATCCTCCTGGCCCATTTTTCTTTCAGTGCATTATAACCAGTATTGTCTGTGAAAAAGTGATTTCAGTGACAGTGAAAATCAACTCAGTTTAGATCATAGTTTATCATTTAAGAGAAAATACATTTCTGAAAGTGTATTTGTATAACTTCTGAAAGTTTAGCCTCAGTTAACTGTCTCCTCTACTTGCAGAAGCAAAGTAGAGAAAAGACCTGTACAAAAGAACTGTGAAAGAGCTGTGAGCTCTGCTGAAGTTACCGAGCTCTGCTGTGTGAAATGCATAGTCACCTTTGAAGAATTTGATAGTGCTGATATAGATAGCTTTGTGGGGCAAATAAAGTAGTAGTAGTGGTCTAGCCAAAACTCTGGGCTGCATGTCATGTCTCTCTAATAAGCAGAAGTGATAAGTTAGGTTTTAAATTAAGGCATTTATGTAACAGGAAACATACTCTCCCTGACCTATCCCATTCCAGTATAATTTTCTTAGGATGTTAAAGGATTTTTTTTTTTCAATGACCAGAAAAGTGTGGGTCTTCTTGTGCTAGAGACAATCTTTAAAAGACTTTTTGCCTAACATACTGAAATTACGTTACTTAATACAAAGTAGTAGTAAATGTTTCTTCATGATCCTAATGAAGGAAAACATTTAAACAAATGCCTGACCTTGCTTAAGAGCTCTGTTGAATGAAACCTACGTTAACAGCTAGTGTTCCACCAACAAAGTTGTTTCAATGTGAAATGACAAGTATAGGTGGTCTATCTAGATGAGGGATTATGCATCCAAGAGAGAATCGCTGGGTAAGAGATAAAATATATGGAACAAAATTAACTGCAGTCTCCAGCTTTTCTTTTTAATTCAAAAGATCATTTAGATGTCTTCAAAGCAATTTTTCAGATGTGCTTAAAAACACTTAATTTGCACATACAGGGAAAAATAGCAACCTATTAAATGGCATATTTTTTCATTACATTTGTGAGTGTAGGTGCTGTAACTTCTAACACCTTTACTCATTAAGACTGTGATACTTACATTCTCCTCTTAGAAATCTTATGACAGGAGAGTAGTATTAAAGGGAGCAGCAGCTTTCTGAACATCCACAGCTGAGATATATTTGAGTACAAAATTAAAGCATGGAGTGCTGAAAGTTGTTTCTAAAATTTACCAGACAACATATGCTGTGTGTCATGAATTTGTCGTGTAATCAAGGTTGACAAGGGAGTAATATTTTCTTCCTGCCATTAGGACCTTGATTTTTGCAAAGGCCGTACACCAAGTGAGTAATCTCATGGCTTGCTTATGTGTTGCTTTGTCAGTATTTAAGGTAATTTTAATCTAAATACTCTCAAGTTCAGTGATTTAGATCAACCTCTTTCAACCTTGAAATGATGCACTCATGGTACAGGCAGTGACAAAATTTGATATCTTTTATGTCACTGTGTAAGAACAGGTTTTAAGACTGTTCCCCAGGTAATGTAATCTAATATGTAGATACACAGACATTTATTTCAGAGATTCAGCAGGTACAAGATGCATTTATTTAATATAATCTGTAATGCCATTAAGTAGTATTTTTTTCTTTGATAAAATTTTTAAATCTGTTTTATCCACTGGGCTGTAGTTTTCCTTGATAAAAACTTTGTGATCCTACAAGTTTTCAGGACCATGTTTGCAAACAACAGTGCATGAGATTTTTATTAAGATTCTTACAGTGCTATGCACTGTAAATTCCAATTACTCTGTTCTCTTTCATTCACACAACTGATGAAGAAGGTAGGATAACACAGAGCTTCTAAAGGGCTGTTATTTAAGTTTGACTGAAGAGGTTAGGAAATGGAGGATATTGATCCCTGACACCAGTGGGGCTGTCCTTCTGCTGGAGCTCTGTTGGTGGGAAATGACTGGGGGTTTTTGGAGAACAGGGTCTGAGAAATGCCTGAGCACTGAGCAGTTCTGTTAACAGTGCAGTGACTGATGCTTTCACATCTGTTTGCTGCTCTAACACCTGAGTGGCAGATGGAGTGATGTGAGAACTCACAAACTGCAATGAGATAAAATCAATTCTATGCCACAGGAGAGATTTTGTTTACAAAGACTACTAAATATTATCATTTGCTTTATAGCACTGGAGTCTTGAAGAGATGATGTACACTACCTGCCCAGGGGAGAAAAATGGTACACCAAGAATGACTGTGGTTAATGTGTGCTCTTGTAGGGAAGCTGGAAGTGCATCGTTTTGGAGTGCAAAGTTGTTCTGAGAGTAATACCTGTGTATTACTGTTGAACCGACCATGCTGTTTAGCACTTCAGAAAGCAGCTTTATGCTGCAAGAGAAAGGAAACAAAGCAGTTCATGCCTGATACTCCAGGGGAAGCACTCAAGATCAGTTTATCCTTGTGACTTAAATGGTTTTATTTCCCAAAAATATTGCCTTTTAAAAAATACATATCTACACATACATGTGTGTGGTGTACACACACATCTCATAGTAGCACCTCCTTGTGCCTGGATGCGGGTTTTCTCCTCCCTGTTAAAACTCTGAAAGGGTACTGGCGTGTTGGGAGCACTCAGGTTTTTCACTCTGTACAATTTCACTTCTTTACAAAACTACCTCTCCACCTGTTTGCTTCTGTTTTGTCTCTACTGCTGCTCCTTTCTAGCTCCTGCAGTTTTGGGGACAAAGATTAGCTCTTGCAAGCATATCCTCTGTCTTCAGTCTTGAGCAAGTGAAGCGGTGCTTTTAGATATTCACAATTCTAATTTAAAGCAAATTTAATCATTAAACTTGAACAGCTAACATAAAAGCAGTAACTAGGCCAGAATGACAATCCCTGTAGCCCAGTCTCCTGCTTCTCCTACTAGCCAAACCCTTGTGAAGAGCACAAGTCAGTAAAGTGCATGATGGTATTTCTTTCAAGTACTCTTCATAGCTCCAACAATTTCTCTTTTGGGGGCTTATGTATCATACTAATGCTATCTGTATAGTGTGATTTGGTGATTCTTTTACACATTTGTTCAGCTGGATTTTGAAAACACAGCTATCACAGTGGCCTGTGACAATGGAGTTTCAAGTTTCACAGCTTTGGGAAGAAATACCTCCTTTTGTTTGCTATGAGCTTCACCTGTAGTCTGTGCAGAGAGCCATACATCTGTAAATGAAGTGCAGTGAACTTCATGTCTGCAGTTCCTGTAAAAACCAGTTCATTCGTCAGCACTTAAAGGGGGATAATCTAGACCATGTGATAGATTCCATTGCTCAGTCAGAACTACTTTTTTTTCCAAAATTCTCTACAGAGTGCATGGAGAGAGAAGCAAGGTCTGTACTGTACCCATTACATATTTATTATATCATTCATACTGCATTAATTTAGCCTTTTTGTTCTCTTACAGTCTCATTTGCTTTTCCTGAGAAAAGCATTTATTTAATTGAGGGCTCAGTCTAAATAAAGCATGCTACTGATTGCCTCTGCTGATTATCCCAGGCATTCTCTTCCTAATTTGGAAAATCTGCTGCTTTTCTTTGGTTTATTTTTATATTTGTATTTTTTCCCTGTATTTTTACACTGTCCATAGTGCTGGATTGAGCAGTTTGATTTCCGACTGAGGCTAGGCCACTCACAGTTTGGACACAGCAAACCTGCCTCAAAATGGGGGTTTGAGCATTAGGAGCTAGAGCTGGAAAACAGCTTCTTCTGACTCAGGGGGTTTTGGAAGCAAGCAATGGAAGTGAATGTGATTATAGCAACTGGAGTCAGACACCTCTGGAATTTTAACTTGTTCAAGTCTGAATTCCAGCCCAGTGTCATCTGATTGTGTGAGAATTGTTTTCTAGGTGGATGTGTCTTTATGAAGTTATTTTTAGTATTTCAAGGTAAATGTGGGTGCATTATTTTCCATCATGTTTTAACCTATTTGGATTTCTGTAATCACTGGAACTAGATTTCCTTTGAGATTGGGGCTCAGTCTGTATGTCATGAATTAAACTGGCAAACATCATGTTTTTTGAGGTATTAGGAGAACAGATACGATCAGGAATATACCTGTTATCTGTTTAATAAAGCAAAAAGATGTCTTGGCTAATATTTCACATTTAAAATGGAGATGTAAAGTACTGCTTAAACAGAAAGGCCAAAATGCTGTGGTTTGAAAGGTGTGGTTGTCTGTTGAATCACGTAGAGAAGGCAGGCCACAGTCCCCTCTCTTTCCTGCCCCAAATGGAGCTGAAAAAATGCCCAGCATTCCCTGTCTTTGCATTTTTCTACACTTCAGAACACACGAGCAGTAGGGTAGCAAGCTGGGATTATGGGCCTGCAGCTGCACAATAAGCTAAGGCTGGGAGGTAATCACTCTCAGGGGAATTATCCATGAGACACAGCTAAATGTCTTTGTTCTCTTACAGTACAATTATGTCAAAATCATGCTGACCCTTTTCCCTGGTGTTGCAGAACTGTTGTTCAGAAGCGTTTCTCTGAGTGATGAACTACAGTTTGTGGGAAGATGCTGCACTTTTAGAATTCTGTAAAATAACCTTTAATACCGCTAGCAGACAACCTGCCTTCTGCATGATATTCACTATGCAGTTTCTTTTCAGGTAATATTTTCTCATCTGATTCTTGTTAGGAATAAAACCAACAGCATGCTAACAGCAGTGGGGTAGCCAAAGTTTTCTTTCTGATTTTTTTTCAGTATCACTATTCTGAAAAAGGTGGCGAATATTTCATATAGAACTCAGCCTCTTTCAGAACATTATTCTGTTTTGGAGTGATGGAAAACTCAAGTGCTGTGAGATGGTCATCATTACAAAGAATGATCGCTTTTAAATGAGACCTCCTGCAGGCTGTGAGGGTGGGATGGTTGTATACATGCAGTTGCTCCTAAGCCTGGCTGGCTTGATCATCCATTTCTGTACCAGTCTTTTCCATAGAATTGTAGAATAGTTAGGGTTGGAAAGGACCTCAGGATCATCTAGTTCCAACCCCCCTGCCATGTCCAGGGACACACTAAAACATATCACCGTCTGAAGCAAATCTCAGGTGCTTGTTTAACTCTCCCTTTTAGGCAAATACAGTTTAGCAGTATCCATTACACTACCTCTGTAAGAAAACCTCTTTTTAGTAGTGTGCTGTTTTGGTTCACAAAGCATGAAGAGAGAACCAAGAGAAAATGGGAAGTGCCAGTAAAAATTGTCCATCTTACCAGAGCTGTTAAACTGAGAAAGGTGCAAATCATTATGAGCTCTCAGAGGTCTTGTGATGACTTATTGGTGAGCTGGCTTTAGACTGCAGACACTGGAAATAAAGGAGAGGGGAAGAAGTCTTCAGAGGTGTTTCTGAATTTTCTGTTGGGAAATTGTGGTAGAAACTGTGAGCAAAGGGTTTATACCTTGGGCTTGACTTGGAAAAGGGTATCCAATTTAAAACATGATTCTTGTTTGAAGTGTTTTGAGAAGTAAGTTGACATTTGAAAATTCATCTTATGAAAGAACATGCAGATAGCATCTAGGGTAGCATGCTGAATTATATGAGCTATTAATTACCCTTCTCAGCACTTTACCTCTTCACTTGACAAAGCCAGTGTGTAGCCTTACAGTCTGAAGGGACATAATGCAGTGTGTGATTTAGCATAAAACCGAAGTACTTATTTCATGGTGAAGCGAATGAAGAGTCTAAGGCTTATCAACATATGTAAGTACTAGAGCTCTTTAGGTGACTCTTGAACAATCCATGTTTTGGTTGGTTGTTATGGTCATGAATTATTTATGCGAAATAGGCTGTGTTAAGCTCATGGAATTTGTACCATAATAAGTATTTAATTCGTTAGCAGAAATGCATTATTCTACAGGGAAAAAGAGTTACGATCAGCGCTTTGGAAACAGTAAATCTTTTTATCATTTGCGGTCAGCTTTGTCAGTTTAGAACTGAAAAGGACTTTTTGTGCTTGATCAGGAAATTATGGTAAATTGTATGCCAGGAGGACATCTTTGGTGTACTAAAATCAGAATCAGTTCCTGAATTTAACTTTTTTTTTACCATTGAAAACTCGTGTTTGGTATAGGGGCATGAAGTTTGTTGGGTTTAGGTATTTTGTGATCCAAGTGCAGTTTTAGAACAGCCAGAGCAAGACCTGCTGCTATCTTGAGACTGGCTTCTGGTCCTGCTCTGATAAAAAATGAATTTAGCAGTTTAGGCCTTTCTGACCTGACACCAGAAGATGATGATCACAGAGACAGTGTGTGAGGTTTGTGTTGCAGCTTTTAAATAGTAACTGTTTGCACAGTTTTTTTACTTCATTCTGATTTTAATCCTTTTTTTTTTTTTCCCTTTGTTTTAATTGAAAAGCCATTAGGTATGAATAGTGTTTTGCAGTAATGGATCCTGCGTTTTTGGTTAATGGATACTCTGAAACCTGCAGTCACATTTAAATTCAAATCAGTGTGTATTTCACAACAAATGAACTAATGAATGCTTGTGAAGGTGCCATCCTTTGGACATGTATTTTCACAGTAGCTTTTTAGTATTTCATGCAGCTTTCATGTCAAAGCTTTTCCCAACTGCTATTTCAGAAACCAGGATTAAGCACAAATCACTGTTCTTTTTTTTTGTAGTGGGAAGGGACTGTTATCTTTTTGTGGATAGCTAGATGTATTGAACTGACTTGAGGATACCTTAAAGCCAGCTATAAAATGAGGCCTGCCAGGGCACTGCTCTTTCCTGTTTAAAGGGAGGTGTGCAGTGAGGTTGCTGTCAACTTGACAGCATTACTTCAGAAAAACATCTGAAATGAATAAATTAAATTTGGGTGCACACATCTCCAAGATTCTTCTTATGTTTCAGATCAAAAGCAGGAGCAAAGTAAATTGCTTGCTTGTCATCTTAGTATTATTATTATTAGCATTGACTGGTTCAGATTTCCTTCTTATGCTAACTAACAAAAGTGAACAGAATACAGTTGAGTGAACAAAAAAGTGCTAGTGAAGAAAAAAAACATCAGTTAGACTGCTGTTAATACACAGCATTGACCTGTTTGTTTCTTTGTTCAAGGTGTAACACTGTTACACAGCAATAACAAGAATTAATACTAGCACTGAGTACCTGAAACCTGAAGTCTGGGCAAAATTTTTTCCAGGATGTATCTAAAGCAGATAATAAATTCTAGCAGAGGCTGGTGCTGAGCAGCTAGACCTGCATGGGTGTTTGAGCACTGAACACCTGCCTAGTGTAATTATGATCTGAATGACAATACATATGCTAAAAGAGGGAATTTGGATAAACAGCACCCATAAACACCAGATTGTTTAGGCAGAATCTGTCTCCCATGGCCAACCAGATATAAAAGAGGTTCTAAATCACCTTCTCTGTGGTCTCCTATTTTTTCAGCTAAATACCAAAATACCTTCTTGAGTGTAGGCAGCAGATGTGAAATGTAATTGTGGTAAAGTTGCACTGTTTGCCTAGGAAGAAAAAAAGCTGCATGATTCACAGGCCAGACTTTGTACCTGGTGTCTGTGCTCTCTCAGATGGGTTTCTCAGGCAAGTGTAGGTTTTGGTTTTCTTATAGCATAACTAAAGTTGCTGTGTCACTTTTGTCCCCTGCCCTCCTAATTACACATAAACTGTATTTTGGGATTTGGTTTACATATATGACAACACAAAGGCTTCTGCTCTTCTTTTAATTCCAAAGATTAAACTCTCTGAATGGTGAAAAGATAGATAAAAGATATGTCTTTTACAAAGCACTATTCACCTTACTAAAAGAATGTCACATGGCTTTACACCTCACTGTGGTTTTATGATTGTTATTTTTTCCTAACTTCTTTGCTTAACTGTGGAAAAAAATGGAAAATACTGAAAAGGACTTGTTCCTGCAGTAGCACCATCCCTTACTGAAAGCTGCTGGAGCAAGTCAGAGGAGGCCACAAGGATGATAAAGAGCCTGGAGCACCTCCCATCTGAAAACAGGCTGAGAAAGTTCAAGCTTTTCAGCCTGGAGAAGAGGTTCGTGGAGGCCTCATAGCAGCCTTCCAGTATCTGAAGGGGGCCTACAAGGATGCTGGAGAGAGATTCTTCATTAGGGACTGTAGTGATAGAGCAGGGGGTAATGGGCTCAAACATGAACAGGGGAAGTTTAGGTTAGATACAAGAAACTAGTTCTTCCTGTGAGGGTGGTGAGGCACTGGCACAGGTTGGCCAAAGAAGCTGTAAATATTCCATCCCTGGCAGTGCTTAAGATCAGGTTGGGCAGACTCTTGGGTGATATGGTCTAGTGAGAAGTGTACCTGCCCGTGGCAGGGGGTTTGAACTAGATGATCTTAAGGTCCCTTCAAGCCCTAACCATTCTGTGTTTCTATGATTCTGCTGCTTGAATTGCTTAAGTATGTCACGCTAGTCACTGTAATAAGCTGCAACATGGTGGGAGTTGCGAAATGGCTGCTCACTCTCAGACTGACCATCTTTATATTATGATTTTAAGGACCCAGATAGTATCTAGTAAGTACAGAATATCTGTAAAGAGCCTGTTACATCACAGGACTTTTATATTCTTGCGCTGCCTTTTGAGGTATTCTGATTGGGTTTCTCCCAACCACAAAGCAACTCAGATTGTTTTGATAGGTTCCTGCAGCTGAGTCAGAGCAAGCTCTCAGAGCTGTTATGATGGCTTCCTTACAAGTGTAGCTCTACACCGGAGAGATGAGCAGGTTACCCTGAGAAAGAGAATTAGGTCTGATAAACTAAAACAGAGTAACAGACAAGTTCTAGCTGACAGTGACTAGTTAACTAGTATTCAACATAAAGGTAACTTCATCCTCTGTTTTCCACCTTGAAACATTTGCTATTAGAGAAGGGTTCAGATTTTGAAATATGAAAGCCCATGTAGCTTTCACCAGGCACACAGCAGAATCATTTATATTCTGCTTTCTGAGCTGCTTAATTTTTAACTATACTTTGAGCCTATTTTATGCATATCAGTCTTGAAATCACTTCTATAAAAGCAAAGGATTGATGCAGCCAACTCTGTTAAGACATGCTTACCTATGCCCTTTTTCATTTAATCAATGTGAAAGAGGCCTAAATCTGCTGCAGGAAAAAAACCAAAGTGGAGTTTGTTTCTGGCTAGAGAAAGGAGGATTTCCTTGTGAAGCCATCATGTATTCCTGACCACTGCTCTCTGCCTTGAAGTTGCTTCTACTCTTTTCCAGAATTTCTGCTTTCTGAAGGCAAAATGAGTTGTTGCTCCTGGGGTTTTTTATGTCATTTAAGGTTATAGTATCTATCTCACAAATTACAACATTCTCTGGCCTACCTCTTCACCAGGGCTAAGTATATGTTACCTGTCGTGTTAAGGTAGATTGCTGGAATATATGAAAAATAGCAAATGAAGTTTGGTGTTGTCATCGCAGTGTCCATTCCTGTGTATCTGTATATGTAATGATAAAAAGAGTGGTGGGAAAGGTCATTATCAATGCTGCGTATTTAAGGACAGCTTTTAGGCTGGGGTGGTAAGCCAGACCTTTGCTGTGTGCAAGGAGCACCTTGCATTTCCCCTAGCAGCTGGCACATGTCCTCAGCAGCTGGCATTTGTCCCCGTATGTGCTGAGCTTTACTCTTCAGTGCTGTCCTCCTCAGGAAGTGGCATGTTTTTAGACCTCTGCTTGTTAGCTTATTGACAACAGAAACACAAATGATGTACAGCAAGGTACAGTATCTGCTGGCACCTAGTCGTAGTTATCAGGAATACTTACTGTGGGTTTTGAGTCACTTCTTATTAATTATTTTTAGCTCCTTTATGTAGAACCATCCAAGTGTCATTATGGTTAAGGAGCACACAACCTGTTGCATTTCAATAAACAAATTACACCTAAATCCTTTAAGTGTGTTTGAAAACTTTCAAATTTTCATTCATAACACCATAAATCAACACTAGGTCTAAACACCTGGAACAGAATATAAAATCAATTTACATGCTTTGCACTTGATGATAAACAACAAAATTCCTAGTCTTTTCAGCCATCTGGCCCAGTAATTTTTCTGTTTCAAAACAATATAAAATAGCATTTGATGCAGCCTCAGGAAGTTCTAACAGTCTGAAATCCAAGGATCTTGGACTGAGCATGCCAAAAATTTATCCCCAGACCTGTTTGTAGAATTAGCTATTTACACTAAGTCCATATTTTCATTAAAAATAAAATATGCATCATCTTAAATTAGCACCAAAGCTGATGAATAATTTTTTGCCAAACCACAAATGCTGTTGAGGGTGATGCTCAGTTGTCTCTGTCACCAGTGCACAGAGTGGCTAAATAGTGAAGGGTGCTGGTATAGCTGGAAGTTAAATGCTTGTCTGTGACAGCATGTTTTAGGGGGGAGCTAGGTTCTCACCTCTCTTGTTAATGGTTTTCCAAATCTTGACAGGAAAGATAAGTACTTAGCATCAAAATTTCTTTTTCTTTACATTCTTGCCTCATGAGACTAAACAAGGTTTCATTATTTTATAGTAATAAAACATTTTATTAAAAAATTATAAAACATCAAATGGGGAGGAGAATATAAGTGATTTGCTAGCATGAATTTGACCTGTAATGACATTCAGAAGGGCCGTTCCGGTAGTGATTACAGCTTGAATCCACTGATTTTTTTTTTTTTTTTATATTTGCAATGCAGAAGAAACAAAAAGCAGAAACCGATGGGTTGCAGTTGAGGATGACACCATTTCATTTAATCTTTAATTGTGTTCAAATCTCTGCAAAAATCCCATAGCTCCTAAGGAGCTATGGCAGGATTGTAGACCTCATGGCAGGAGATTGTACTCTCATGGCAGGAGAGCAGACCTGTCACATGCATCATCTTTAGAAGGTGGTCAAAATCAGTATTTGCAAACCTAATTAATTAATTCTTTTTTAAATACCATATTCTGGGAAAGAATGGTTGGACTTTCTTTAAACATTCTCTTAACTGATCAGTTAGACCATGATTCAGCCAAGGATTTCAAAGTACATTATAAAGCCTTAACCATGAAGTATTTTTGTCCTGTCGACCTGCTGCTGTTTCACATTCAGCTTCTGCTGCTGACAAAGCTTGGGTGATGCTTGTATGTGACCCATCCAAAATTTTTTGATATTAGCATATTGTTGACTCCTGCAACAGACCAAATGTATTTTTGCAAGTTTATAATGGAGTGATTTTTCTTATTCAGAACAGTCCAAAATCTAAATAGTCTATTTAAAAAAATGAAACATTAAATAAGTAATTAAAAATACAGAAGAAATCAGAACACACCTCCCCTGTTTGTACCCCATACCAGGTAAATGTTCCTGCATGTCATTACCAAGCCTGATGCCTCTTGCAGGTGGTTAACCTTTCCTTTTCTGCTGCTCTTGTCTTTCTTCCTCTCTTATTATTCTCAACCTCTTTCCTTATTAGGTTTATTTGATGTACCTGGCTCTATTCTGTCTGTGGTAACCCCCCTTTGTCTTTGAGGAAAGGTGATAAATTATCTTCTCAATATTTATTTTCATTTGTCTTACCTTTTTTTCTGCTCCTTCCCACTCCCAATATCTTTTTTTAAGGTCACTGACCTTGGATAAACAGGTTTAAGCTTTCCTTAGGGATTTTTCTCAATGTTAATTGACAAATACAGCTCCACAACCCTTAGCTTTCAACTCATGTTTCAGTACCATCATCCTTTAGGTGGTTATCTATTACTGAATGTTTTTTTCTGGTTTTAATCAGTTTCCTCTAGAATGTTCCTTCTTTCCAGTCAAAGAAGTAGCAAGACAACAAAGACACCTTGGCAGTAAAAAAAGAAGAAATCAGTCCAGTAACCCTAGAAAGAGCCACTGGAGCAGAATAAAGGCTTTACTCACTATTTATCATGTATTACTATTGGAATTATTTACTGTTGTTTACTGTTAATGATTTCTTTAAAGTGCAAGTTGAGGTAAGTGGTTTACTTCTAATTTTATGCTTTCTGGACCATTAAAGACCAAAGGTAAACAAAACACTGGTAGCTGTACTTCTATGGAACCTGCCCCACAAGCCCAGCAGCTGTGTAAGCCTCAGCATATACCCTCAGCAGTGTCTTGTAGTGGAAACACATTTTACACATACAACTACTAACTAAATTCTCTTTCTTTTTTTGCTTTTTTTTTGTTAAACAGGCGTTAAAGCTGTATTTTCTGGACATTACCACAGGAATGCTGGAGGGTCCTACAAAGGACTGGAAATGGTGGTTTCATCAGCAATAGGATGTCAACTGGGAGAAGATACTCATGGGCTTCGAGTGGTGGTTGTCACAGATGAGAAAATTGTTCACCGCTACTACAGTTTAGATGAACTGAGCAGTCAAGGCATAGAGCAAGAGCTGCTGGCTATGCTTGCTGAGCACCATTAGGCTGTGTCCAACTATGTGGGGGTTTTTCCATGTTATACAAATAGAAACTGTTTCAGAAAGTTTCTCCAAGCTGAAAAGAGACATTTCTGGCTGTGCACCAGAAAGGTTCTCCATTTATTATCCTCCTCAATAGAAAGGTTTCTCTTTCTGAAAATGAGACCTGTGAGGAATAGGAAAGAATAGCAGAACTGGTGCAGTAATGTATCATTGAAAAGAACAGTTCTCAAAACTTTGCTCTTAGATAAGACTTTCTTGTCAGAGAGAAGGTGTACCAGAGAGTGACAGCTGTAGCTTCTAGATAACCCTTTAACTCAAGTGTTTCTTAGTTTTAAAATCAATAAATGTATTCATTTCTGTTATGCTCTGGACAATATAAATGGGGGCTTTTTTTTTTACTCTGTCAAAACAAATCTCAACCACCAGACTTTTAGCAACCTTCATACCAGTTCTTGTTGCCTAGACATTGTATTTTCTCCTATTTCCTATAGGTTATTTCTTAGCTACTGAGAGCCAGCAGCAACAGGAAAGCAGACATGTTCTGTTTTGCAGTCACAGCTTGGGTTTCCATTATATCCTGGTTTTACATAATGGAAAGGTTATAAATGAAGCTAACGGAGATGCCATTGACAGAAACTAAACATGGAACAACTATTTTTCTTTTGAAATATAACTATCAATCAAATAGCTACACTGTTCTTGCTATAGTTCCCAAGTTGGCATAGTTGGAATGTTCTGTACTGAATACTGTTATCAGAAGTTACTTTGTTGATTCACAGACAGGGGGAGAGCTCTCCAAATGCAATTTTAAGAGTGCCTTGCTGAAATATTATACAATATTAAATGTTGAAAACCCCAAACCTATATTTTCTTCACTGGAATGAGTCTTTAAAAATAAGTTATATAAAAGAAGTTTATGTGCTACAATCTGCCTGTATTTTTAGCAAGTGTATCTGATTTGCTTACTGTTAAATTGAAAAAAAGAAAAAATATCTTCATGTAATTAAAACATTATAACCTGTTTTTTTTTAAGTATTTAGTGGAACATGTTATAATCCATACCACAGGTTATCTAGACATAGAGATTGCACAGCTTTAGCACCTGAAGAAGGAAAACCAGAAGCAATACTGACTGAAAAAGTAATGCATTATGTTTGGTTTACGTATACTCACATAAAACATGTTCACTAGCGAACACTACAAATACTTAAATATGGGAAGAGAGTGTTCTCTTGTGCTGTGCTGAAGGGTCAGCTTTATTACATTTTCAACACACCAGTTTATCTAGGAGGCTTCTTCAGTCTTGGTCTGTGGTACTCATGAGATTCTACAATGATCGCTGTAACATTTCTTTGCCCCAGTGAACCAGCTGTGCCTGGAGATGAATGACTCACAGCCCATTCCAGTGACCTACGCACAGGTAATGTTTGCTTTAGAAAGAAAAGGATTTTGCTCTTATTCTCCACCTGGTTTTGCTTAGTTGAATATTTTCAGAGTCTCATTTTCAAGGGAACACCTGGGGAACATGAAGTAAAATCTAAGACTTCACAACTTTGAAACAGACAGGGACCCAAGCGCCTAAGAACAGTTTCATCGGAAGTTACGCACCCATTAGTAGAACTGCTGGATTTAAAAATCTCTGTACCTAGATACGTTTTAAGCCACTGACTATTACTAAAATTTGGTCTCACATAGCTGGGAGGTGTTTAGTAATCACAGCTAAGTAACAGTGCCAAGACTAAGGGGATGCTAGTGGAAAGGGAAGAACAGTCTATTACTTAAATCTTTTCAAGTCACTTCACATTGTATGGCTGAAGAAGTTCAGCAGGAGGGTAATCTGAACATGGGATATTCTCTGTTCTGGCATAATGTGGTAAAGCTGAATGGAGGAA
Source organism: Melopsittacus undulatus (assembly GCF_012275295.1). NCBI lineage: Eukaryota > Metazoa > Chordata > Aves > Psittaciformes > Psittaculidae > Melopsittacus > Melopsittacus undulatus. The sequence continues at coordinate 16,349,325 of NC_047534.1, forward strand.
AAGTTTAAAGAGGGTCTTCTATGTTGGAGATATTCAAGGCCCGCCTGGACAAGTTCCTGTGTGATGTACTCTAGGTTACCCTGCTCTTGCTGGGGGTTGGACTAGATGATCTTTCAAGGTCCCTTCCAACCCTTGGGATTCTGTGATTCTGTGATTCTTTTTTATTTTTAATATACCTGTTTATTACTGGATATAATTTTAATGTCTATATATATGGAGCTTGGGAGACGGAAGCATAAATTCAGGAGAAAGCCTTTCCACCAATCTGAACATGCTAGTAGTAGTGATGTATAGGGTTCTAAAATTTATTTTTCAAAGTTATGGTGTACTAATACACAAAAGAAGTACAGTTTTAATTCTTATTTGTAATATTTTTCCTGTTTTTCTAGTGTCAGTTCACTATAAGAAGGTCTGTGAGATTTTGTCATGAAAATACCGCTTAAGTACAAAGCTAAAGTTCAATTAAAAAAATAAAGGTTTATTTATATCCCCAAAATGTTCCTTTATTTTAGTGATTTCTAAGAATATCTTGTTATGTTCATCCATAAACATATTACCAGATTTGTCTTCAGTTTGAAGTTTTATAAGACAGTCAAGTTGGGCTGCTGTTGTTTATTTAATGCTGCTTTGGAGGATTTTGGGAGCTAACAACAGTGCTGTGTTGTTACATAGTCTCTTGCTTAGGTTCCTCTCCTGCCTGTTGTGAGGACAGGTAATCAATAAACAGCATATTGTCTACTGTACTTGATGGTGAAGTAGATAAATACTGTAAGAAAAATATTCTTGAAGACGTGATGACAACGTAAACTTCACAGGACGAAGAAAAATATTCTCTGAGTTTTATATCTGAAACATGCAGACATTTATTTTGGTTCTCACCTTGCAAGGTTTTAAAAGGAGGAAGATTAAAACACCAGAGATGTGCAGGTTGTGTGTAATCATTACTTTACTTTGTAGCCTGGCTTCCATTCTGATGAACATAAAGTTGGCTTAATAGAGGGAATGGCCTCTCTAGTCCCTCTGTATTGAGCCCATGCCTCATTCCGGTGAATTAAGAATTCCCTGCACTAGTCTGAAATAGGAAAGAGAATCCCGCATTTCATTAGTTGTTCATTTTGCCATTGCCTTGGTTTGACAAATGTGTAAGTTAGCACACATTAAAACTTCTTGGCATCCTAAAATCTATGAGAATGGGGAAATCAATAAAATCTGTTTCTCTTGCAGTGCACGTTTTCTTAAAATATCTCTTTTGAATGACAACTTAGAACTTCCACCCAGTGTTCTTACGCCTATGAAGCAGAAGCATCGTAACCCAGATGAAAACACAGCCTCATTTCTGTAACTCACTCATGGGAAGGATTTTAACTGTAGTGTGTTGCGGGACATGACTGTATGAACCAGAGTTACAAAAATAAAATAGGAGTGTGCTTTTGTACCAGCACAAACGACAGAGTTTGTTTGATGACTGTTCTTAGCATAATTAGCTTTTAGAATTAATACCGATGCCTTAGCTAATTTGAAATGGCAGAGCTCCTTGGGGTCACAGTGCCCCATCATGTTTATGTAAAGAAAAATTATATTATGTTAAATTCAGATACAATTCACTATTGGAGACATAGGTATTAAAAATATATATAAAAATCTTTTGATGTTGAGGGTGTTATTTTTGTATCTCCAGCAGAGCCGGTAATTGTAACACTGTCAGCCTGGGACTGACTTTAAAGCAGGATATCACTAAAAGTTCAAACCGTGGATGTAATGGGAGTGAATGCATCTTCAGACATTTCTGTGGGCTCAAAGGGTCAGGCAGGGAGGAAAAATAAATTACCACAATTCATTTTGGTTTCCTGAAGGCAGCTAAAGGCTGAGATAACTACTGAATGTGGAAGATTTGTATTAGAACACCAGAGCAACCTGTGCAAGTAACCAAATACTATGTACTTAAGTGCAGGCTGAGGTGGTAACTTAGGAACAGGAGGCAAATCACTGAAAAAAATGCTTCTGAGATCAATCATGGTTCATGTAAGCAACAAATTTAAGAACACAAATCTTTCCAAAAAGGTCATTAAGCCTTGTTACCTCTGCTGCACACTGCTTGCCTTTGGTTCATGCGGGTCCAGCATCTAATCTTACAAGTTTTAGCAGACAATATTTTGATACTTCGGCTTCTGGAGATTAGAGCCAGAAAATGCATGCCTGATGTCTTGTTAAAACTTAATCATACTTCATCTTGAGAAGTCTCTCCAGTCATCCCTGTTTGCAGGCCAAATGTCTTGTGTTCCCACTGCTTCAACGACTGCTTTCTTCCCTCAGCAAAGCAACTTGTTTTCTAGCGTCTGGTTTTTGCCAGACGTTACCCTTTAATTCCACCCGGAGACCAAATAATTCGAGACACACCCAGCATAAGCAAATACACAAAGCATTAAAAACTAAACATTTCATTGCTTAAAAATGCACAGTTCCTGCATCTATGCATGCCATTGTACAAGCTGCTGCAGGGTCACACTTCATTGTTTCAGCTAATATTAATGCTGGGAATAAGCTGCTTTCCTTAATGCTCTCATTAATCTCCTTTGCAACTACAATTTGAACACAATGATACGTTTAAAGCAGAGGAAACATTTACACATACATTACTTACCAGAAAGCTTGCTAAGCAAACCCTAACATTACCTATTAACTCATGATAAACAGTCACCATGTAGGAATTCTGGTTTGCATTAAAAAAGTGAAAAGAGGGAGCTTCCAGGGCACTAATATTCTGCAGTTACCAGGAACTTCTTTCTCTTCCTGCTCTATGGTGGCATGGAATCATAGAATAGTTTGGGTTGGAAAGGACCTTAAGATCATTCAGTTCCAACCCCCCTGCCATAGGCAGGGACACCTCCCACTAAAACGTGTCACCGAAGGCTCTGTCCAACAGAGCCGTGTGGTTTAGGCTGCCAGCATGTCTCAGTGGCCATGAACCAACTAAATATAACAAATACAAAAATAACACCCATCAGAGGGGCAAATTTCTTGAGCAAATACAAGCCATCTACTGAAAAAAGAGCTAGTATGAGAAATCTTTTAATGGCCAGGCATGTGAGGTCCAAGATACGATTCTGTCACTGCAGCTCCAGTCACCAGAAGATAGCGGCCATGTGACAGCTTCCACATCAACCAGTTTATTCCAGTTGCAGCCTGACCAGACAGTGGATGCTGCCAGCTTCACAAAACTACCAGCAGACTTACAAAAAGGAGGGCTTCTACAATGAAAGAAAGAATTGCAAGGTTATTTTGGAAATGTTTATTAGACCATCTGGATTTTTGACAATCAATTTCCTCTTAGTAGGGAGCAAGGTCTCATGAGTAGTTTGCATCCATTCTAATCCCATGCTCTTCAATAAAAAGGAGGTTTATTAATTGTTTTTTACTCAGTCATCTGAAGATTAGGCTATTCAAATCTGATCAATGCAGGCACTGTGCTCTTGGACACATTTTTATGAGAAGATGCTCTGTAAAAAAATCACAAAAATAAAACAAATATTAGCAAAAATACATTAGCCCAAAGTATTATATTAGCCTCCAAGCCCCTATGAAATCCAGCCCGATGCAGCAGGTACAGAACAGGGAGAAAAACATTCCAACAATACCCACGGAACTAAGTCAACACAAACCCAAAGCTTTTCAGGAAATACAAAACCCACCCAGCACTTGTCTTAAGAACAGAAAGAACAACCCAAAACTCACAATGCAGAGAGCAATTTTTTCTAATAGACGTTTTCATTTGTTTCTCTGGAAGTAATTTCTTCCATTAGCACTTTAACAAATGCAAGTAGTTTAGTACATTCCTACTGATAAACAGCTTTTTTTTTTCCTCTAGGAGATCCATTAAAGCCTCATCCTATTTAAAAATATAGCGGGTTTAATGTCATTTTGGGTAGCCAGCAATTGAAACATCCGTCTTCTAAATATATCCCCACCTTCCCTGACACCATAGAATCACAGAACAGTTAGGGTTGGAAAGGACATTAAGATCATCTAGTACCAACTCCCCTGCCATGGGCAGGGACACCTCACACTAAACTGTATCACCCAAAGCTCTGTCCAACCTGGCCTTGAACACCACCAGGGGTGGAGCATTCACAACCTCCCTGGGCAACCCATTCCAGTACCTCACCACCCTCACAGTAAAGAATTTCTTCCTTATATCCAATCTAAACTTCCCCTGTTCAAGTTTTAACCCATTACCCCTTGTCCTGTCACTACAGCTCATAACAAAGAGACTCTTCAGCATCCTTATAGGCCCCCTTCAGATACTGGAAGGCTGTTATGAGGTCTCCACACAGCCTTCTCTTCTCCAGGCTGAACAATCCCAACTTTCTCAGCCTGTCTTCATACAGGAGGTGCTCCAGTCCCCTGATCATCCTCGTGGCCTCCTCTGGACTTGTTCTAACATCTCCATGTCCTTCATATGTTGAGGGCACCAGAACTCCACACAATACTCCAAGTGAGGTCTCAGGAGAGCAGAGTAGAGTGGCAGGATCACCTCCTTCAACCTGCTGGTCATGCTTCTTTTGATGCAGCCCAGGGTATGGTTATGTCACTAGGGTTGTGGGACAGGTTTTTTAATAAGTGATTTATGCTTTTATAGCTATAAACTTCTACTTGAGGTAAAAACTTAGATATTTAATGTGTTTGTAACATTTACTTTAAACTTCTTCCTGCAGTTGCTGCTCCCAATACTAACTATAGCTTGTGTTATCACGATATGCCAAAATAAGACAAAACTTAGGCCTGCTACAAGTTATAGCACAAGCTTCGTTGACCAGTATTGTCATCTCTCCCTGACCCCTGGTGCTTTGTTTATTGACAAAAAAGCACATTTAGGAATATGATGACTGTAAAACAGCCTAAGATTAATAATTCTCATTCATTTCTTTTTACCACAGTCCCATACAGAAGGTGAAGCACACATTATCAAAACTGAATTCCAGCAGTAACTGGGATTGCTGCACTCATTCAGTGAATTTCAGCACACCCCGTTGAGCCTGCAGATTTTTACATTCTTCTTCAAGGTGGTTTACAATACATACCATCAAAACCAGGGCTGAGGACCATCATTTTCAAGAGAAATACTATTGTCACAAGTACAGCATCTCAACGCAGTAATGATTAGAGCTTCAGACACTTTTCTAAGAAAAAGAGGAAAGAGAGAGACAGAAAGAATGGCGAACGCTGCCTGTTACTGTGACCCAATTTGAGAGCTGAAGTAGAGCAATTATTGTGTAGAGAACAGCATTTCTTTCACTGTGTAACAATTCAACCCAGACAACAAATGCATATTTAAAATTCAATTGATTTAAAACATAAATGCTGCCAATCTCCCTAATCAAAGGACTTTTCTTCTTCCCTTCATTTGGTACACTGCCATAGTAGGATAACAGAGCAGAAATACTTTATGAAGTGTATTTCTGAGCCCTGTTTTTAATAGAAGTTTGTTTGCTGTGCGTAAATACAGGACGCAGTGGTTTATATGTGGGTCATTCTAAATTAATTTTACAGCCTTCACTTTTTATATAAATCAGTTTGCATTAAATCAGACTTCAAGACAAAGTAAGGATTTTACAAAACCAAACATAGACGCATATCAAAGGGATGAGTTTAAACAGATCAAAAGAGTGATGTGACTATGTTAAAATTCACCTCGCAATAAGCTTTTTAGTGCAAGGTCTTACAAATGTATTTGTTTCACTGCTTTTCTTATCTGTGCATTCGGCCATATAGAAATTTCTTTTTTTTTTTTCTAGAAAAGCAGCTCATAGTGATAGATTATTTCTAAGCTCTCTATTATCAATGCAGATATCTAATGCTTCTCCTTATCCTCAGAAATAATGCAGTCCCAATTTATTTCTCATTAAAGATTCATTGTACCACTAATCAGCTAAAGGTATTTTACTTGAAGCCTCTGACGTTTATTTTTAAGTCTTCAACATTTTAATTGCTTTGCTTTGCCCTTGGGTTCCTAGAAATTAAATACAAACACAAAATTTCCTGTGGAAGTAAAATATAAGCCATGAAATTTCTGCACTGTCAGACAACATTATTGCACTTCAAATTTAAGCTTTTACATTTATTACTCACTATTTGTACTCAATTCTCTCTTCCTCACTCCTCTCCTCTTCCCTTAAAGCACCAAAGTAAATAATTCTTCCTCTTGTTCACTTCAACTATTCATTGCTTCAGGACATTTACCTACTTTCTAGCTTTTGAGTGTGCTTCTAGTCCCCTCTGTCCTACAATACATGCTCTGGGAAGCAAATCCAGTTGCACAGGCCATAAGGGCAGCAGATATGCCCTGTCTAATCAAGGTCTCAGCCCTTGAAACACTTACCTGCTATAATGCATAGATATGATCTAATTCATTGTGGGAGAATTTATTAGAATTTATTTTTTCTTACACATATTCATCAGTAAAATGTCTTGCTGCTATTTTATGTTTTGCAGATGTAGGATGGGTATTTGTTACAGATTTGTTATAGAAAGGTATTACTTAACTCTTACACTGAGGTATTTGAAGCGATAGTATCCCTGAATGAACTTGCTGCTATTGAGAAGTGTCAGTTGTACAGAACATTGGCACTGCAGACTGCAGAATCTGTGATCCAGGAGCATTATTTCAATGTTTCCCACAATGTTAGAAGGCAAAAGCCACTTAACTTTGGGACAGTGACTGCAGTCAAGGTCTTAGAAATCTCACAGTTACAGGAAGATCTGCTGATTAGCATCCCCAGTTTTAATTAAATCTGGTGTAGATACTGCCCTTGGGGACCGAAACATAGCAAAGATACTGTTCTGAAAGTAGGACACAGCCTGACAGAGCCTTAGCAGAAAAACTGTAGACAGACAACATAGTCAAGACAGAGACCTGACAGAAGTTGAGGCTGCAGCTCAAATTACATCAAATCTCACTTAACCATGGCTGTGGTGGGAGGATAGAGGTTGACCTAATTTTTAAAGTAGTTACTAGCCAATACTGGAATTAGTTGACTCCTTTAGCTGCAGCAACTCATTGTTCAATCCAACTATTTTGCTGCTGTAAAATAGTCTTCTTACAATGGAAAGACCCCCATTTCTCCTGGGGAGAGAATCCTTTGCAGCACTATGGATAACTCTCTCATCCTCCAGTGGCTGTCTTCATTTCCTGCCTTAAAAATGGGCAAAAAATAGAGCAGCACACACACATTCAGTGCAAACCTCCCTCTATCAGGTACAGTGTAAATTCTAACTCGCCTCCACACACAGCTCACTGGTGGCTTATCATTCCAACTACCACCACACAAGGGATATTTAATTATTCTTCCCATTAACTCTGAATCTATGACATTTTAAGTGAGATCCATTAATGAGAGATCAAACTGATGCTCGACATTTTTGAGCGCAATATTAAAAATGACATGTCATAGTTCACTCGCTGTACTAGTGTTAGTGCACATTCATGATAGATTTTTGAGATGCACAGACTAACTGGTGAGTATTACTGCTTAATACAAAATAATATATTTAAAGGGAATGATTTGGCAAATATGATCAATTTTCAATTTTAATTAATCTTTAATGTATTTTAAGACAAATAAATCTCTCCTTACCCCGAAACCTACAGAAGATGTCGAGGACTGAATCCCAGTGAGGAAAAACACAGCTCTGGTAGTGTCAATGTGTATACAAATCCTCAATGTGATACTTAATGCTAAGGTTTGTTTCTTATCTTCTGAACTTACAGCTTTATAGGCCAAAAGAAAAGTTTGCAATTTTCTTTTTATGTTCTTCACATACATTTAACAAGCAGAAGAGGAATTGTTGCAATTTACTTTGATCTCATACCTGTTTCTGGACTGTCTCAATACACTGTCTTATAGCTTTCTTCTCAGATGTTTATCTATCTCTTTCTCTTGTTTACATCAATGCTAATGGCAAGCTTTAGAGATATTCCACTACAAGAAGTTTCTAGACTAGTGAGGAACGTATTAGTAGAAATTATTCTAAACATTTAAGCAAAATATTTCTAAATGCTATTAGGGGGAAAAAATCCAAAAGTTGATGCATTTTTTCATTATTTTGACCGCATGGATAAATGTCAGTCGCATCCTTATTATTCTGCAGTAACTTGTCAGCCCATCTGTGGCTATAGCACAAGCTGTCTTCTCTGTAGAACAATACTGGAGTAATCTGATACATGAGAAGGGTGTAGGAAAGAATTCTCCTAAACAAATCATAACCACCTGTTTTCTTGAAAAAAGTAGGTAGGTGCTTGTCAGGTGAGGGGACAATCAGGTTTCGTTGTGAAATCTCAGTTAGCAAGAACAGTCAAGCTAGAAGGAAAAAAGACCCCACATTTGAAATCTCCTTTATTTAACAATGAAAAACTAGGAAATATAGCATATCTATCAGTATCATTTACTTCTCAGGTGGCAAACTTAGACAAACTTTATCACAAAATCACAGAATCCCAGACTGGTTTGGGTTGGAAGGGACCTTAAAGCTCATCCAGTCTCAACCCCTTGCCATGGGCAGAGACACCTTCCACCAGACCAGGTTGCTCCAAGCCCCATCCAACCTGGCCTTGAACACTGCCAGGGATGGGGCAGCCACAGCTTCTCTGGGCACCCTGGGCCAGGGCCTCAGCACCCTCACAGGGAAGAACTGCCTAAGACCTAACCTGAACCTCCACTGTTTAAGTTTGAGCTTGTCACACCCCTGTTCTATCACTACAATCCTTGAAGAGGCTACAGTTGCCAGTGAGTCTTCAAAGTTTATGCTAATTTTTGACTCATTACTTTAATGTTACCAGAAAACTAAATTATGTCCAGTGTTTTCACTGCAGAAACTTAACAGGGCCTAACCTGCATGTAGGATGTCTCAGAGTATGAGACACTGAAACATTACAGAGGGAACAGGGTAAATGGAGTTTCCAGGAAGCTCTTGTGAATACAGACAAATTGTGTCAACTTAGATTCAACATAATTATTTTAAATTAACACCTCTGCCCAGAATTGGGAGAATTACCCAGCCAGCTCCTCACATTCAGAGGCTTAAGAAAGAGAAAAGATAAGAAAAAAAAAGAGAGTTGGGGTTCTTTTGACACAGACTGAACTTTCTTGACCTAGCTCTCCCTGAATACCAGTCCCATGACAGCAGGTACTACTGAGTATTCAACTGCATTGCACCTTTATACCACCTCAGCCCTGAGTAGTTAATATTTCAGCGATAAGTACTGAAAAAGACATGTGCCTAATGCATTTTAATGCACTTAGAAGTCATGATAAAAATAACCATTTATCAAAGAAAGCTTTTTAGTAAAAAAGCTGTATGAGTTTGAATAGTCTTACAGTTTGCAAAGTAGAACCAAGTTTCACTCAAATCAGGACTCTAAAAGCCTTCAGAAACATTATTCAAAAACATTTTGATGTGCTGAAATTGCTAGCCACTTTCACATTGCCATCAAAGAAGGAGGAAATTAAAATCTTAGTAATCCTCCAGAATATCCTAATTTGGTTACTTGACCTGGTATCAAACTGTTTGGATAGATTGTATTCAGAAGTGTCAGCCTGTCATTATCTCTGCTCCTGGACATTATATTTCACTCAATACAGTGTAGAAGTAAAAAAGATACAGAGAAAATTTAGTATCTAACATTTAGCATCAACTAGGAGTTGTGGAAGCGAATTTATTTCCTTACCCTATTTGTATATTAGGACACTACTACACTGAACTAAGGCTAATAAAATGATATGTTAATATCTTATTGAGCACATTCATTTCGTAATCTGCTTTGGACAAATGGATGAATAATTTTCTTGCAGTATCTTGCGAAGAGAGTAATACTATTTCACTTCAGAATGAGGGTAATACATTCTTCAAGTAATCATATTTGAATGGTGGTTGATGGTGGCAGATGCAGGTGGGAGATGCCCCATACCTGGAGACACTCAAGGCCAGGCTGGATGTAGTTCTGGACAACCTGATCTAGTTGAAGATGCAGGGGGGGGTTGGACTGGATGAGCTTTGAAGGTCTCTTCCAACCCAAACTATTCTATGATTCTATGACATTGTGAATTTTGTGGTGTCAACTACTTCACCCAAGCATTTTCACCTACAATCAGTCAAAACACATGACTGCTTGCTTGAGTGACATAGTACCTAGTGACATACCCATATCCTGGGTTGCATCAAAAGGAGCGTGACCAGCAGGTTGAAGGAGGTGATCCTGCCCCTCTACTCTGCTCTTGTGAGACCTCACTTGGAGTATTGTGTACAGTTCTGGTGCCCTCAACATATGAAGGACATGGAGATGTTAGAACAAGTCCAGAGGAGGGCCACAAGGATGATCAGGGGACTGGAGCACCTCCCATATGAAGACAGGCTGAGAAAGTTGGGATTGTTCAGCCTGGAGAAGAGAAGGCTGTGTGGAGACCACATAGCAGCCTTCCAGTATCTGAAGGGGGCCTATAGGGATGCTGGGGATGGACCCTTCATTAGGGACTGTAGTGATAGGGCAAGTGGTAATGGGTTAAAACTTAAACAGAGAAAGTTCAGATTGGATATAAGGAAGAAATTCTTTACTGTGAGGGTGGTGAGGTACTGGAATGGGTTGCCCAGGGAGGTTGTGAATGCTCCATCCTTGGCAGTGTTCAAGACCAAGTTGGATAAAGCCCTGGGTGACATGGTTTAGTGTGAGGTGTCTCTGCCCATGGCAGGGGAGTTGGTACTAGATGATCTTAAGATCCTTTCCAATCCTAACTGTTCTATGATTCTACGATTCTATGTTTAGATATTGTTTCCTATTTCCTTGTTTTCAGCTGGGATAGTTACCTTCTCCACTTAGTAGCTGGTAGAGTGCTGTGTTTTGGATTTAGGATGAGAACAATAATGTTGATAACACACTGATGTTTCATTTCCTGCTAAGCAGGGCTTACAGTAGGTCAAGGACTTGCAGCTTTTCATGCTGCCTAGCAAGTGGGCCAGAGGGGCATGAGGAGCTGGGATGGGACACAGCCAGTACGTCTGACCCCAAGGGATATCCCATGCCTATAGTGCTGTGCTGAACAGTAAAACTAAGGGGAATTGGCTGGGAGTGGTGGATGCTGTTCATGGACTTGAGGGGATTCAGTCAGCAGGTGGTGAGCAGCTGCATTGTGTATCACTTGTTTTGTGTATTCTTCTATCGTTATAATTTCCCCTTCCTTTTCAGTCTTACTAAATTGTTTCTATCTCAGCTTACAAGTTTTACCTCTTTTCTGATTCTCTCCTTCATCCCACAGGGGGGAGCGAGCAAAGGGCTGGGTGGTGTTCCCCTGCCTGCCCAATTAAACCACAACACTTATACAGCCTTTCTACCCTTCCTGTAGAGCTGTTATAAAGACAGCAATATCCTTTCTGTGTATTTATGTATTTATGTATGGTTAGTAAATTGTATTGTTGAGCTTTTCCTAAAAGCTCTGTACCTACCCTAAAGGAATTAGAGCAAGAGAAAACTAGTCAACGTTTTGAATCCTCTAAAGTTCTGGTGTGCTTTCTATTAAAGGTCACGGAAAATAGCATAAGGTTAGATACAAAGAGATAAATTTGAAATTTATATTTGATTACAAAGGCCTCTAAATGCTGAACAAGTTTGGAAGTTTCTAATTAGCTGTCAATGATCTCATAACCTGTCATATTCAGTAAATGCATAATTAGAAATCCCCCACAACTTTACACATAAATTACACTGTGTGCTAACAAAGAGAAACTCCCAGTGAGGTATGCTTCAGATTGTAGAGTTGCTTTCATCATATACCTTTGACTTCTCAATGGCATGTTTTCCACTTGCTGCTTAATGATAAGGGTAATTGAAAGCAAGAAAGCAAAATACTGCTTTGGGAAACCAACTACACTACAGATTACCGTATCTTCTGCTCAGGGTAGAGCAGATGATTAATTTGGATCACAGGCTTACAATACTTCTTCTCAAAGTCAAAAATGTCCCTGCCTTTCAAGAGCAGTCCATGGCTGAAGTCAATCATCTGGTCGGACTATTGGGTTGCACAGTGAGAATTATGACTGCCACACCAGCACAGAACATAACCTGGAGATTTCTTTTAGAATTGTATAAATGTATGCAAATGGAGGAAGAAAGCATGAGGAAAAGCCGTTTCCATATACTTATGTTCAACATGCTGTTTTCCTAAACATAGCAGTGTCTGCTTTAAGACAAAAAGCCTCTTCAGCATTGCCATCCAGCACAACACACACCAGAGACATCTCTACCAGCTATCATACTCTGAATGATCTTTGCAGAAAGGCCCAGCTGAAAGCCTCCACACTACAATTGATGAAGCTTGTCAATGAGGTGCAAATTGCAGAAATCTTTACAAAGCTCTATTCAACATCTGTCTCAAGAAAAGTAGATCTGATAATTCACCTCCAACAGATAGCAATTTTAGTAAACATTTAATTTTCTTTCCACTCCAGGTGTTATAATACAACTGAAGAAACCTAGATGATTGAGTTGTGGAACAAAAGCATTTGTTCAAAAGACTGAAACCCACAGTCAAAACAAGGCACAGAGATTTAAAGCAACAGGAATTATGAACATTTCTCTGTTGCAGGGTACATCCCCATCATACACAGAATCGTACACGCTTTGTTCCTATTTAAGAAAACCTATTTTTCACCACAACTGTGTATGCAAGCATTTCTTTTTGTGCCAATAGCAAATGTATTCTCAGTCTCCTTGCAAGGCTATCAAGCTGTAGGCTGACTAAAGAAAAGAAAGCAGCAACTCTGTAGTGTAGTGTGTATGTATGGTTTCAGAAAGTACAGCAGAATTATTTCATAGAATCATAGAACAGTTTGGATTGGAAAGGACCTTAAGATCATCTAGTTCCAACCCTCCTGCCATGGGCAGGGACACCTCACCCTGGACCATGCTGGCAAAAAGATTTGCACAAAATCTGTTCAAGTTCTGTGTCTATCAGAGTATTTATCGAAAATACAAACATTCCACCCTCCCTTTCAGACCTCTACATCTTTTACCTAGTGGAAGATTTTGGGAGGACCACTGGTAGAAGACTGTTTCCTATCTTAGGAAAAATGTGATTTGCCAAGCATTTTTTACAACAGTTTTTAAAATTGGCATGACACTTTTTTTTTTGTTTCAGTAAATAACTGAGCAGGTTTTCCATTTGCTGAACATCAGCTACCCCTACTAGTTTCTGTCATTATATCCCCTTTAATTTTTGTAGTCAAAGGAGAACTTTTTGGGGAGAAGTCTCAGAAAACAACGATGTTACCCAACATGAAAACCTGAGCTACTGAGCTACATCCTCACACAACTGCCAGCCTCAGCCACACCTGAAAACCTTCTGTAGGCTCAGTGTTCTGCTGCAAATACCAGAAGAGCTGCACAGTGTCAGAAGAATGCCTTTTAAGATGGTCAACAACTGCAATAACCAAGTAATGGAACAGGAATGAAAGTGATTAACTGAAGTTTATTTTGTTGGCTGACTACAAATTGCGTTAGCTTTTGTCCTACAATACAGTATAGAATCACAGAATCATAGAATAGTTAGGGTTGGAAAGGACCTTAAGGTCATCCAGGTCCAACCCAACTGCCATGGGCAGGGGCACCTCACACTAAACCATATCACCCAAGGCTTCATCCAACCTGGCCTTGAACACTGCCAGGGATGGAGCATTCACTACCTCCCTGGGCAACCCATTCCAGTGCCTCACCACCCTCACAGTAAAGAATTTCTTCTTTATATCCAATCTAAACCTCTGCTGTTTAAGTTTCAACCCATTACCCCTTGTCCTGTCACTACAGTCTCTAATGAATAGTCGCTCACCCGGATCCCTGTAGGCCCCCTTCAGATACTGGAAGGCTGCTATGTGGTCTCCATGCAGCCTTCTCTTCTCCAGGCTGAACAGCCCCAACTTTCTCAGCCTGTCTTCATACGGGAGGTGCTCCAGTCCCCTGATCATCCTCGTGGCCCTCCTCTGGACTTGTTCTAACGGTTCCATGTCCTTTTTATGTTGAGGACACCAGAACTGCACACAAAACTCCAAGTGAGGTCTCACGAGAGCAGAGTAGAGGGGCAGGATCACCTCCTTTGACCTGCTGGTCACACTCCTTTTGATGCAGCCCAGGATACAGTTGGCTTTCTGGGCTGTGAGTGCACACTGAAGCTGGCTCATGCTCATTTTCTCATTGACCAACACTCCCAAGTCCTTCTCCACAGGACTACCATGAATTTCCTTTTTGCCCAACCTGTAGCTGTGCCTGGGATTGCTCTGACCCAGGTGGAGGACCTTGCACTTGGCATGGTTAAACTTCATGAGGTTGGCATCAGCCCATCTCACAAGCGTGTCAAGGTCCCTCTGAATGGCATTCCTTCCCTCCAGCCTATCAACAGAACCACATAGCTTGGTGTCATCGGCAAACTTGCTGAGGGCACACTCAATTCCATTGTCCATGTCAGCGACAAAGATATCAAACAAGACGGGTCCCAACACCGATCCCTGAGGGACATCACTCGTTACTGGTCTCCAGACGGACATTGAACCGTTGACCACAACTCTTTGAGTGCGACCATCCAGCCAGTTCTTTATCCACTGAGTGGTCCTTCTATCAAATTGATGACACTCCAATTTAGAGACAAGGATGTCATGTGGGACAGTGTTGAACGCTTTGTACAAGTCCAGGTAGATGACGTCAACTGCTCCACCCCTGTCCATCACTTTTGTAGCCCCATCATAGAAGGCCACCAAATTGGTCAGGCAGGATTTTCCCCTAGTAAAGCCATGCTGGCTGTCACCAAGCACCTTGTTGTTTTTCATGTGCCCTAGCATGCCTTCCAAGAGAATCTGCTCCCAGATTTTGCCAGGCACAGAGGTGAGACTGACTGGTATGTAATTCCTTCGGTCACCCATTTTCCCCTTCTTGAAAATGGGGGTTATATTTCCCTTTTTCCAGTCATCAGGAACTTCACCTGACTGCCATGATTTTTCAAATATGATGGCCAGTGGCTTTGCAACTTCATTCGCCAGCTCCTTCAGGACCTGCAGATGGATTTCATCAGGGCCCATGGACTTGTGTACATTCAGGTTCTTAAGATGGTCTCAAACCAGATCCTCATGTACAGTGGGCCTAAGGTCTGTTTTCATAGTCCCTGCGTCCACCTTCCAAGACTTGGGTGCTGCGGTCAGAGCCTTTGCCAGTAAAGACAAAGGCAAAGAAGCCATTCAGAACCTCAGCCCTCTCCAAGTCCTGTGTAGCCAGCTCTCCTGAAAGTTTCCGGAGGGGGCCTACATTGTCCTTTGTCTGTTTTTTAGTTGCTACATACCTATAAAATCCCTTCCTATTACTTTTAACATCCCTTGCCAAGTTTAGCTCCAATTGGGCCTTAGCTTTCCTAACTTGGTCCCTAACTACCCGGACAACATCCCTGTATTCATCCCAGGCCACCTGTCCTTGCTTCCACCTTTTATAAGCCTCTTTTTTCCTGTGAATTTTTCTCAGCAGCTCCTTATCCATCCAAGGAGGTCTCCTGGCCCTCCTGCTGCACTTCCTTCTCGTTGGGATGCAACACTCCTGAGCTTGTAGCAGGTGATCCTTGAATATTAACCAAGAGTCTTGGGCCCCCTTACCCTCTAGGGCTATATCCCATGGAACCTTGCTAAGCAGGTTCCTGAAGAGCCCAAAGTCTGCTCTCTTGAAGTCCAGGGCAGTGAGCTTACTGCAGGCTCTTCTCACTGTCTTGAGGACCTCAAATTCGACCATCTCATGATCACTGCATCCAAGACTTCCCTGGAGAGTCACATTTCCAACGAGCCCTTCCCTGTTGGTGAGCACGAGGTCAAGCAGGGCACCTCTCCTCGTCGGCTCCTTTATTGCTTGCAGAAGGAAGTTGTCTTCCACAGAATCGAGAAACCTCCTGGATTGCTTGTGCCGGGCCGTACCGTCGCCCCAACAGATGTCAGGGTGGTTGAAGTCCCCCATGAGAACAAGGGGCTGTGAGTGTGAGACTTTTCCTATTTGTCTGTAGAGTTCTTCATCCACAGGTTCCTCTTGATCAGGCGGTTAGAGCAGTATCTCTGATTCTTTAAGACTGGTTATTTTTACACTGCAAGGAGAGAGAAGAAAATGGTCTGTGTACATTCTGGAAAGCAAAGGTGGCACTTCTGAAAGTAAATACTGGCACTGAGATTAAGTGTTTCAAAACTATTTACACATTTCTGCTTTCACATACCCATCTTCAGACATTGTGGCTTTCAGTTGACGAGTCTGACCTGCAATACTACTGAATTCACTGAGAATTACAGGGCAAGAACTCAGGGAAAAATAATTTGGGCAACATCCATTAGGATGAACCTAATCCCTGCCCTTCAAATAGCTTCCTCCTTTGTACAGACAAGAACTATCAGAAGTGGATATGGAAAAAAAGCAGCCTAATGGATGCAACAGAACACAATCTGGAAATTAACTTGTAATGCAGTTTAAAGACTGCTTATGATCGTAACTAAGTTGTAGAATTCCTGGGAATTCTTACTACTTTGAATTCTGGGAAAATGAGGTTTGAATATTATTGCAAGGCCTTGTTTTGGTATTATCTCACTGCTTTGAACTATATTTTATATAATGACAATTTCTCTTGGTTTCTTGGACACCAAAATCAAACTGGGTTACTTCCTTTGACACAACAATTACATGAAACAGATTAAGGTGCCCAAATGAACTCGTTTCAGACACACTAATAAATTTGTTAGATTCCACTTGCCTACGTTAGATCATCATCCAACTAACTATGCTTCTACAGTGTTCCTCATTGACTGAAACCTCTTTTATGCCAATCAATGTACACTCTTTTCTTTTGTAAAATACAAATGTAATATATGTTATTTTTAGAGTCTGCTCAAGTTTTCACACCAACAGTAGTTGCAAATACAGTAAGAGCATAATACTATATATTAAACTTTCTATGCAACACATTAAATCCTAGTATCCTGTGGAGACATAATCACATTAGAGCTCTAAGCACATGTAATGCTTCTATTTATCAAAGTGTTGGAGAAAATGAAGCAACCTTAGCTCATCAACATCATTTCATATTCATATACCAGCCAGAAAACTATGTCACATGGGGACTGGTGATACTGTCCTTCACATTGCTGTTCAGTAATTCATATGCATACAAGTGTCAAGTAAGTAAAGAGTTTGCCAGTAATTTCATTCTGCTGAATTTATCACACACAAACAAAAACCAAGCAAACAAAAATCCTAAGACTTTCAGGCTCCAAGAGTCATATTCCTGCCCATTATAAATGATGATAAAAACTTTTGATTCCAGACTCACATACTCTGTGACAAGCCCTTCAGTAGGCAAGGGATTGTAAGGGGTAACAATTACCAAAGAAAGGTTTTATGAAAGTCCTTCAGCAGCTGGAACAGAAGTGCTCAGGATTGTGTCTTCCCATGGTCTAGCAGTAAGGGATAAAGCAGCAGATGAATGTCAATAATATGCTTTGTTAAACAGCTACTGGTCTGGGAAGCCCCTGAAAAGGCTGAATTAACACATGAATGAAAGCCAGCCCAATGTGCCACAATTGTTGAGAGTTGTATTAAGGACCGTGGTCTACTGTGTGTCCTCTTTGGACCTCTATGAACTGTTCATGATATGTTAATGAGCTCAGAAACATTAATGTGCAAGTACAGAAGTATTCTGGAGGTAACAGAACATTCCCTAATATTCCTACAAAATGACTATAAAATGCTTACTTGTGCATATACTTGTCTGCAAAGAAATCAAAAACATTACTTCACTTTGTCACATACAGGCAAGCACTGAAACAGAGAGCATTTTATTTTTAAAGGGACCTCTGAATGTCATCTGTCCAAACCCTGCTCAAAGCATGCACTTAAGCTGAAAGAAGCATACAACCTCTTCTTCCCTTGACACCCAGCATAAAATATGAATGAAAAATAATGCCTTATTTTGGCACCCTCTGATTGCAGCCCTACTTACTGTGCCTTTTTTGTTAAACACTGTGATATTAAAAGGCTCACTGAACTAGTTTCATGGTTGGGGTTGCCACTTGCTTATTGGTCTTTAAGTCAGCAATCTGGAACAAAACGTCACACAACCAACAGAAGTCCTGACATTTACAGCAACCTGGAATTTTACTCTGAAAATTCCATCTGACTTGAAAATAGGGCTTTAAGTCCTTTGTAGCAAATGGGGACAGGGTTATTTTGCAAGAATCTACTTGTTAGCAAGTTATTTTTATTCATATCATTAAAACCGATTTGTCTTATTTTTTCCCAGAGAATGCCAGTTTGATCAGAGCTTTCTATATCCATGATTTTCAACTCTTAGAATGCATGAATCCATGCATTACAAAAGGAGATGTGTTTTTGTATTTCAGCTCCTAGAAGCCCAAAACATACACAATTTTGGCTACCAAATGTTTTTGTCAAGATGGAAAAAAACCCCCACATTTATATCTATTAAAGCCAGAATCAGATTCCATTGAAGAATTTATGTAAGAAATTCTAACTTGCTTTCTTCTCTAGTAAGTTTGTCGGAAACAAAAGAGACATGTGCGAAAAGAAAAATTAAAGAGCTCTGTGGTGTTTTTTCTTATTTATGTGTTTGCTTGTTTCACATAAACTACAAAGTCATGGAGAAGTAAGCCACTGGAAAATGGCATTGTTCTAAGGTGTGTCTGCCCACAGGTAGGATACTACTAAAACTCCCTAATATCAACCCAAATTTATAGGTTAGATTCCAAGATCTTGCTCCTTGACACACTCTTCACAGGGCAATTTTCAGTTGTGGAGATGTAAACCAAAACAAGGTGTTTTGAATGCTGTAGTCTATATGAAGAAACAATGTTAGCCAAGTAAGTTATCAAGGTGTAAGTTATAAAAGAAAAATATAAAGCTTTTTTATATATATATATATATATACATATGTCTAACCAATGTACACATCAAGACATGTTCTTTTGGGGGAATTTCCTTAACATATTTCTTTAAAAAAATAAAAGCTGAGATTCTTACTGAATTATTAATAAGTTTATGTTCCCTATATGGCTGAAAATAACCTACAAAGGTCATCTGCCTGCAGCACATTAGCACATATCCCCCAAAATGAAGAAAACTCGCCAAGAACATTCTTTGACATGTTGAGTTTGACATGATCTTGGGGACCTGACATATTTTTACACGTTTGGGTTTGGCAATGTCAAGTAATTTGCTTGCCAACACTCAAACACACCGTGTCAGATTTAAGAGACGCAAGAAATTTCTTCTCATGGTCAATAATTTTCTAGTTCAATAAACATTTCTCACCTGCTGGTTCTTCTGTGAAGGCCTATGATACACTTACTCTCATTACACAGTACTAATTGTATTTTTTTTACTTCCTCCCACTTCTTATGTCTGAAATCTGGCACGATTGATAAACTCTACATAGCTGTTTTACTCAAGTCTTAACTCCAGAGAAGCTTTCGACTTGCTCTTACAGTACCACAAAGTTTCTCTTGCAAGATATGCATCAACTGAATATTGGTTAAGATTTCCTCTGCCTAATCAAATTTAGTACCCTGAGTGTTAGCAAGCAAATTACTTGATGTTGCCAATGAAGCCATGAAGGGTCTTGTAAATAACTGCATTGTTTTCAAGAACTTCAGACTAGGATGGTGGTCTTGAAGGTGAGTGTGAAGATCACATCAGGTATGTATGTATGTTTTGGAGCTATTAGTGCTACTAAGTACCAATAACTATCAGCTATAGGGCTAGGCAGTGACTTAACTGATCCCTTCTCATAAGTCAATGATGCACTGTATTTTAAGAAAGTTCTGAAACAGGTGTCTATTAGACAGTGATATGAATATTAAGATAATAATAATAGAGTGGTGTTTCTCTCCAGGCTTGAAAACAGGAGGTTTGAAAAAAAAGGAGGCTTGAAAAAAGTTGCCTTTGTCATTATACCCAGGTGGGAAAAGTAATCCGGTGTGTAGCAGGGTGTACAAAAGATGTCATAAAAGTGCAGGCCTTTGAAAATGCCATCATTACAAATGGGTAACCAAAGCATCCATGTCCTTTGGGAGGCCTCTCCCAACAACCTAAATATCTACACTGGCAATTCTTGAAATCTGTAGCAAATCTATCATTGCAGTTCTTGCTCCATTTGCCACATGTGAATTTTAACTCACATCAGAAAAATCTCAGTTATAAGAGAATTATTACTTTTTCTTCTTCTCTCTGTCCTGAATTTCACTAGATTTCTTTTACTTCAGTGTCCTTGTTCTGGGCAGTGGAACTCTAGTGCCATCACAAAATTATTCCAAGTCAAGGACTTCTGTCTGTTTGAAGGCTCTTATCACCTCAAGACCACAAGCTGCAGGGGACAACTGTCAGGCTTTGGGTTAATAATTTACAGTACAACAGATTCCACTGACCATATGATACTGATGCGTTCAGCTGATTTCAGCTGCACTAGTGTGCTATCAGTGTGCTTTATATGTCTTCATGCTTTCTGGATGGTGAAAGTTCTTTTTTTTAAGATTATAGTGGGTTGATACTGACTGTATCCTACACTTCTGGATAATTTTCAATAACAGAAATAATTAACAATATCTGGAATACATATGCGTTACAAGTTTGCAACGTTATACTAGCAAATAATAGATATGAAAAATGATAGTCTATGGACCTTTTGTTGACTGTTTCTGTATTTCATCCATGTATGACTTTGGATACTGTTTTCTAATACAGAGAACACTGAATAGGAATGGAGGCAAAACCCATAATTTGTGTTATGGCAGGAGCTATCAGATCTGGAGGGAATTCTTTGAGGATGCTTCCCTGAAAGAAGCTATTTAGAAAATGCAGCATTTGGGAAGGCATCAAGCCAGAATTGTCACAGCAATAAGATTCTACATAAGGCACCAGCCAGAAAACATCCCTTGTCAGTTATAACATTAGTTTATTCCTGCTCCTCATTGGCATAATATAATAAATATGCAAATTTAGTAGTTTTTAATGACAGCAGTTATTTCCCACTTTTGCTTTAAAACCCAACAGGAAAGAGTTACTGCTATATACGTATCTGTTGTGTATCAAGTACATAAGACCCAGCAGAATATTACAGATATTCTGATTTTCCTGAACTTCTTCATCTGGTTATGAATTTGTTTCTATAAATGAATACCAGACCAGTGTCATGAGATTCTTAACTTAAGCACAGCAACAGCAGCAAAACCCAGGATCTGCTTCTCTTCTGCAGGACTCCCTGAGGAACTATATCTGATGACTCAGACACTTTACTACTTGTTTATAGTGTTTGCATGCATGGAGCTGTGGGAAATGATAAAAGCTGGTACCTGGGGGTAAAGGAAGAAGAAAATAGAAAGATGACTGATCAAAGCAAATGTTTCTGCCAGACTGATTATAAAAGGAAAAGAAACAACAACAACAAAAAGTTCTAGGTCACTTGCTGCAACACTTCCGAAGAGTGACTGGCTCAATGTTCATCATATGGTAAAGCAGTTTGCCCCAGGAGTAGGCACTAGACTGTATCATCTTTCACACGCATGCTCCTAGGTCAAATCCCAGTCACCCCATGTGCAGCGGTCATAACAGATGCAGGTGCTCCCTTTCCATCTCAAAGGAGAAAATGTCGATGTGAGGCCTGCGGGTAATGCAAAGATCAGAATGGAATTATTCCCTCCCCACCCTCACACTGAGGCAGAGCTTGCTTTGCTGTTATAGGCATACCTGGCTACATGTCAAAGATGCTTCCCAGAATAACGCAACAGTTAGAGACTGAATAAACAGTGAAGCTATATTCCCCATAAAAATTCATGTAGCAGAGGAGGACAGCATGCAGATGCTTAAGAAAGGACAAGGACAATACAATGCAGCATAAGATTCTCCTACTCAAATCCTAATACAACTGCCATGAGGAATGAGGTCAGTA
This sequence comes from Melopsittacus undulatus, assembly GCF_012275295.1. Taxonomy (NCBI): domain Eukaryota; kingdom Metazoa; phylum Chordata; class Aves; order Psittaciformes; family Psittaculidae; genus Melopsittacus; species Melopsittacus undulatus. Next base: position 16,371,329 of record NC_047534.1, read on the forward strand.
CACAAACAGAAAACTAAGACTACAGGAATGCTGCTACATAGTCACCCAGGAGCCTCTGTGAATTTTTACTGCTATTTGTGTTACAACCAACAACAGAACTCCCAAGGAATGGCCAGAGAAATGACAAACGGGAGAGTGCTGTTGTCCCTGCACTGCAGGGTTTCATTATCCCCGGTGGATCTATGCAACCAAATGAATTTAGCATACTCACCAACCATGTATTGAAGCTGCATAAAAGAGATGTATCTTGCAGGAACATTTTCCTAGTACACATCACCACATACATATTATAAGATGCGAAGTCGGAAAGGTCTGTCACAGGCAGTAAACAGTTTGGAAAGTGTAAGACAAGAAACACAGTCCTCATAAGATAACCAGACCTAGTCAGATTTCTGTATGGCGACCAAGCTCTGGGGAAAAGCCTATCAAAAAGCAATTATCATAATTTTTTTTTTTTTTTTACTGAAGGGCAATTTCCTGAGGGCGAAAGCCTCCTAATCATTGTTACTTCATCTTAGAAGAAATTTGTAAGAGAACATGAAATGTAAGTCTTAAGAGTGAGACTCTTAAGAAAACAAAACCAGGAAAACCCAAGTAAGATTTATATTAATTTGCAAAGCATTAAAATATTATAAAGTAATTTAAGAACACATCAAGAATCTCCTTGGCCCTACACCGGGCTGAGAACAACAGAAACTGCAAGACTTCATATCACCATTTTACTTTTACAATGCACCTGTTGGATGAAAACATTTTACAGTATAACTGCTACACAGGTGAATAAGCAAATCCCATTTGATAACTCAGCAAGACTACCGTACAAAGCAAGACAGTCCATTTTCGTCAGAAGGGCAGCTTATGACAAAAGGGAGGCTTATTTCTTTTCATCCCTAGTATGCAATCTCCGAAAAGACCACTCAGCTGACTACCACTTTGAATTATTATCTATAATGATAAATAACTGTTTCAATAAAATGTTTTATAGCAAACTGTAAAACCACTTTCCCTTTTTCTTAAATGTCTTCATGCTAATTATGACACAGATGTGGTATTTCCATTCCTTTGGGGGCTATATACTTACTCTTTATATGCAAATATAAGAGATTGAGGAGTCACAAAGCTTACTCTTAATTTGAATCCAGTAAGTGTCATAAAAATCAAGACAGATGGAAAGGCGAAAAAATACGAGGTAATAGAGATTTACATTCCATAATACATTCCAACAGACAAGAAGGGGATTAAATGTACATTTGGGAAATCTGGATATTTTATTTTCTTCCCTTTTTTCTTCCACCTTCCCAGAAGCCAGAGTTTACATCACATATTCTCCCTTTACAATTTTTGTTTGCCATTTCCAGTTTAATATTTAGTTTGCCATTTACTGTTGAACACCAATTAAACAGAGTTAATGGCAAGCCTGCTACCCAGTACAGTTTATAGCTTAGAAAAACCAATCTTTGGAGGTATGTGTACAGATATCAAAAAAAAAAGAAACACAACAAACCAGAACCCTGTAAAGACCCAAACTTCTTATATAAAAATAATATGTGAAAATTTATGGTTTGCAGCTTTAGGATCAAATAATCTATCTAAACAAGCTCTCCATTATCAACAGTGACAGAATTGAATCAGTATTAGTCATTCCAGAACTGACTGGACAATATTCCTAGTGTAAGAAAAGATTTTAATGTACCATTTCTACAGAAATGGTACATGAAAGCTTTACAGAGGAAGGAGAATCAAGTCTCCACTACAACTAAGCACAGCAAAAATGGAATGTCTAAGAAAGAAATGTAGTGCCCAAAGGCTAACAGACATACTTGTGAAACCCCACTCACATTTGACTCCAAACACATGGAAGATAAGCCCTACCAGAGAATGAAAGTCTAAAGACTTCTCCAGTAAGAATAACCTCAGTAACTGTAAAATCTAACGAACATGGAAAACCCTCCAAATTTTATTGCAGTTTGTGGTCTCTGTGGTCTACTTACACCTTTTTCTGACAGTAACTGACAAAGGACAGGAGGTCTTCTCCTGTTTATGCCCAACTTTTTTAAAATTCAGGCTAGGTAACTTTAGAATCAATGTGGGAAGTCACTCTGGAAGGTATGAAATCACACAAACCTGGGGTCTGGGCAGTGATCCCAAATAGTGCTGTTGACTCGACAACACAGGAAACATCCATTAAGAGGCTATGATGCCTGCCTGAATGTTTTACAGCACTGCTCTTCTTCCTTCCCACTGCAGCCAAAAGATCAACTTGTGTGCTTTCATGAAGAAAAGAAAATGACACTTCATTTTTAAAAACTAACGAAACATCTCCGGGCTCCACAAGAAATAGAAAAGTAGATTTTCTATGTATAGAAGGTGAAGAAATAAGAGGTGGAGCTGTGTCTTCTACAGAGTGTCTCTAATTTAGTGGTACAGAAGGAAAACCAGAGTGGAAAATTACCCTTTTCAGGATCTTTATAGGAAAGGCAACACCTCTGTGTTCACACAGGACAATAGGGAAGAAAATATACAGTCCTGGGTTATTGTTAAGAAGAGAGGACACAGCAATCCAGAGGTAGCAGTGATGCAGCCACTAAAATGCACAGAGGCTCTTTTAATGCCAGGAAAGTATGTTACTCCCAGGAAAGGCTGTTTAGACCCTGGCAGTGGGCTTGGCACCTTTGGTGTACGCTCCGTTTGTATAATGCCTTTCTGGGTCTGTCTCCAGATGTTTTCACTCTCAGAGCTGGGCTCTGGGTAGCCTGAGACAGGTTCCAAGAGAGGTCTTAACCTCTTACCTACCTTCCTTCTTCTATTTAACCTTTACATCCTCTACTTTCATAAAGCTCATTCATTACCCCAGAGCTTGGCAAAGATTCCTTGTTCTGCTAAAGCAAGCCATTCAACACAAGCTAGCTCAGAGGCTGTTTTTTCCAGCTCCTCACAGCTCAGTGAAAGTCAGTAATGCGAACACCTACACTTCACACAAGGCATAGCAATAACGATCCAAAACACTTGCAACCAATGTGTACAAATACATCCCATCAATACTCAATGAGAAAATAGGGCCTCTGTCTCTGCTCCCTGAATCATAACGGTTGAATTATCCTCCCACATCTAAAAGCAACAGACTAATACTGTACCCACTATATCTTTTTTAAATGGAATACTTAGATTTGTGTGAGGGTTATCTCCCTCTCTTTTTTGCATGCTCACCACACTTTTTTTTCAACTGAAATAGCCATAGTTATCTTGCTGGTTTGCAATTTGCCACTCATTGATTAAATGCACAGGAACTGGGGATTCTTGTTTGGTTGGTTTGGTGTGGTAGGCTTTTTTAATCACCATGATTAACAGACACCGGGAACCTGAACCACAACGTATCTTACAGTTCCACAGCTATTATGCTACAGATCACCAGAAAATAACAAGACACGGAAGATGTTCTAGGCCATTTTACTGCAGACACTGGAGAGATCTGTTCTCTGACATGTTTTGAAAACTAATTTGGTAACTCCTCATAGTCTGAACAGGGAGTATCTTTCATTCCCTTCACATTCAGATGAATTCTGTATTCCCTTTTCAAAAAGAGAAGTCATCAAAAACTTTTCAAAGACAGAAGTTGTTCAAAATACTTAATGATGAAAGGTCAGGGCCAGACTTCTCCCAGTATTTCTCCTATAGAAATTTACAGACAAAGCATACATTTACCTGCATCTGATGCATATATCACTTGCCCAATAAAGAAATGGGTATACAAAACTGACAACAGGGGGCAAAATTGCTTCCAGGGCTATGTAAAACATTATATGGTTACATCATTTCCTATTACCAGATAGCACTTTCCTTGTGTATGACAGGGAAGTGAGAGACTTGGTTTATTTGTAGCCTTTTCCACTTACAACTTCCAACAAGTGACAGTGTCATCAGTCCACTGAGTCACAGACACTGTAAATAAAGCAGGCTTCGCACCACAGGTTGTCATTCCTTTGAGAAATTCTGCTTTGCCAACATCTTCCATAATGCATTACAATATGTGATCTAAATCTTGAATAAAAATATACTAGCACAGTTTAGGAATAACAATACACTCTACTTTTATCATGACAACAGGGTTTAGTGTTTAGAGTGAAGGATTAGGAAATGGTATTCATAAATTCTTTTCCTTGCCATGCCAATGACTTCCTCTGTATCCTCAGTGCTAGTGGCTTTATTTTATAATGCTTATCCATACCATATGAGTGCAACTGAAACATAGACCATACCCTTACTGCAGTCCCAACTGTTATCTCAGGAGTTATTCATATATGTTTGACTTTCTCTATTCCATTAAAATTTGAGAACAAATGTATTTATCAGTTCGATGGGGTACTATACAATTACCTGAAATCACACATGATATGTAGTCTGTAAGCAGATGTAACTGGCTAAAGAATTATGACAGGCTATTACACAAACTTGTATTAAAAATTATAACTGACTTGAATCCTGTCCTATACCATAAATCAAGTACTTCCTAAGGCCTGGAAACTTTGGATACATAGCTACAAACTTTAATTTAGATTAGCAGGTGAGTGCTGCTGAAGTAAAAGTACCAAGGGAGAAATGGGTACACTCAAACACTAAGAGCATCCAGGCACACCTATAGGCTGGGCAGAGAAGAGATTCAGAGAAGCCCTGCAGAGAAGGACTTGGGGTTATTGGTTGATGAAAAAATAAACATGAGCCAGCTTCAGTGTGTGCTTGCAGCTCAGAAAGCCAACCGTATCCTGGGCTGCATCAAAAGGAGTGTGACCAGCAGGTGGAAGGAGGTGATCCTGCCCCTCTACTCTTGTGAGACCTCACTTGGAGTATTGTGTACAGTTCTGGCATCCTCAACATAAGAAGGACATGGAACTGTTAGAACAAGTCCAGAGGAGGGCCACAAGGATGATCAGGGGACTGGAGCACCTCCCGTATGAAGACAGGCTGAGAAAGTTGGGGCTGTTCAGCCTGGAGAAGAGAAGGCTGCATGGAGACCTCATAGCAGCCTTCCAGTATCTGAAGGGGGCCTACAGGGATGCTGGGGATGGACCCTTCATTAGGGACTGTAGTGATAGGGCAAGTGGTAACAGGTTAAAACTTAAACAGAGAAAGTTTAGATTGGATATAAGGAAGACATTCTTTACTGTGAGGGTGGTGAGGCACTGGAATGGGTTGCCCAGGGAGGTTGTGAATGCTCCATCCTTGGCAGTGTTCAAGACCAAGTTGGATAAAGCCCTGGGTGACATGGTTTAGTGTGAGGTGTCCCTGCCCATGGCAGGGGGGTTGGAACTAGATGATCTTAAAAGTCCTTTCCAACCCTAACTATTCTATGATTCTATGGATAGACAGGAGAAAGGTTTCTAGCTTAATTTTGATAAGCTAAGGTTTGGATGGTCCCAGGCTTTCTGAGGGTTTTCATCAATAGCACAAATACACAGTTAGAAATTAGTAATGACTATAAATTACAAAAACTAATCATGAAGTTAATTCAAGTATTCTGCTATGGACTTTCGTAACACAAAGTGAATCGTTGTCGAACGAGCTAATGACATTAACAGTGAAAGCAGAGAACTCACCACAACTTTGCTACAAAGGGAAACTTTGCTGATATTCCTTATCCTATGAAAACAGCAGGTTTCCTCCAGAACTTTCTGCCTCACTAATTCTCACATTAAAAAATCATAAGATTTCTCTTTTATGAGTAACTGTGCTACCTCTCTCTGTGACAAGTGTTATAAGTTGAGTAAATACTAGCAAAAAGAAAAATCATTTATATTTTGACACCTCCTCCTCTGTTAATTCACGAGTTCCTCTCTCATTTAGTTTGCAAAGGAAAAACAAAAGAAGGCAGGCAACCATAAAGGCAGATACCACAGAGGGTCGGGCAGTGAAGAGCCTCGTTGCATTTCCTTTTGAATTAAACATCATTAAACATCTGGTGCCTTTTTCTGAAGCCACAAAACTGCCCATCCCAGCCAGCAGCAGCAAGCTGTAACTTAGAGAAGGCCACTAGAGAAGGGCAACCCATGGGAACAAAGTACGGGAAAACTTTCAATTGATAAATAAGGAAACGTTTCCACAAAAGCCGCAGTCAGCAGCCAGCGGTGGTGGCTGGGAGCTGAGGTGACCTTTCCGAGGAAACAGTCTCTCTGCTGCAGAGAAGGTGGCAGATGCTTTGTGCAGAGAGGAAAGCTCATAGACACAACCTGAACCTTAGATTTCATTTGGAAAAGAGAGCAGGTGAAGGGCACCCAAGACTCTTTCACACACCCAAGGGAAGCCTTGGCTAAGTGCAGGGATCAGAGCTGGAAGCTTGCCCATCTGTTTGCTCCCCACCTCACACAAGCCAAATGCAGTTTGCATCCAGGCAGGAATTCCTTGGAGCTCATGAAAATGGCTGCTGATGGGGACTCTGAACATACTGTCCCTGTGTTTTCTAACCAGCCGCTTGGTTGATAGATATATATTGCTGTTGCTGTATTTAGATTTCAGCCCTGCGTAATACCTGTTTCCATGAGGCTGGAGGAGTCAACGTATATCCAAGGGGAGATGAAATTCAGGAGGACGACAGAGATTGTGTCAGGGAAACTGGTGTTACTCCTTATCATAATGGCCTTTCCTTCTGTGCCCTGGCAATAACACACGTGTGCTGTTCATGTCAAAAATCATTCACACTGTCTGTAACATTACAAAGGTAACTGTTTCCTGATGACAGGCAGAAGACTTTTTTAGGTACCAATATCCTTGATCCAAAATACCTATTGAAAAAAGATGAGTGAAGAAATGTAGCAATCAATAACATTTTCAATTTCTCAACTTTCTGTAATACTGTCCTGCTGCAAATTGGAGGGAGGCAACAAACAAATACTATGCTTTTTTCTTGTTTAATCAGGCAGTTTATGAAATTCATCCTTTCATGTTGACTCCTGCACACTGCTGATATCCAGGATAGTCTTTCACAAGTTTCACAAGTAAAACCAATTTGATTAGAACAAAACCCAAAGCACCTGATATAGATAGATATGAAATCATAGAATCATAGAATAGTTTGGGTTGGAAGGGATCTTCAAAGGTCATCTAGTCCAACCCCCTCTGCAATGAAAAGGGAGAACTATGATGTGTCACAGTTGTCTGACATCCCAGATTTATCTGCAGACAATGAAGATGTGCATGAAATTAAAACCCAAGCAAATACATAAATTTCATCATGTTTTGCAGGTACCCCATCCTACCAGCTTGGAAAGTACACTACTGTGTGCTGGCTGTCAACATGATCTTGCACGTACTGCACACACAGATTTAACACACTATCTTCTTGGTGTTTACCCACGGATGTGGAATGGTTTGAGAAAAATCAGCCACTCAAAAATGCAAGATTCACATGCAAGGTGGGTTTTTTGCTTGTTGAGTCACATCTAAACAGGTGTCTAACAGGTCTAAATTATGTCTCTAACAGACCTAAATTATGTGACATTTCAAAAAATTTATGTCATTTGGGAATTCGCAGAATTGCCCCCCCCCAACGTTGCACTGTCTGTGTGAACCTTGGCTGCTTGTTAACAGCAGCATCCACAGACTGTTTTTTGTTGTTTCCTAGATAACCACTCCAGGTTCCCCCCAGGAGCTCCTGCTTTTGTGTTCCCCGATGAAGATGTACACACTGCTTTGGCTGTTCTGATTTGTGGGAATAGTATTAATTTTCATAGCTGTGATGTTCACTAAGTTTTTATTTTCTCCAACAATATTAATTCCAGTGTTTTATAAAGGATGATAGGATTACATGAATTTTAACTTTGCTAAATTATAGCTTAAGCACCCTATTGTGGAAGTTATTCTAGTTTTTTGCTCAAGGCAATCTTTGGTTTACACAACAGATTGATTGGATTCTATAAGTTCTTTTTTTAACCCTCAATCTTCATGCAGACCAACCATAACTCTAAGATGCTCCTCTTGTCCTGAGCACTCCTACAGCTCTCTTTTGAGACACTCCACTATGGCATTTTCTGAGTTTGTAACTTAAGTTATAACTCAAATATAAATGGCAGGGATGTGGCTCCTCCACTGCAGCTGCTACTGCTACTTCCAGTTCCTTGCAGAAGTTTTCCTGGCAGGACAAAGGCCATCAAATCTGCCATCTTACCTTGCTTTGGTCTTTGGGTAGATGATCAAATTTCAGCTGTTGCCAAATTTCACTCCACTCAGCATAAAATAACATTAGAGATGAGGGAAGGAGAAGTAGAATCACACTAACATGGAGGTCTTGGTGAACCTGTCTCATTAGCTCCTCTCTTACTGCCTGGAAACAGATCCATTACTTACACAGCCAGATAATCCCATATTGAAATGACTGACATGCTTGGAAAAACCACAAAAGTGTTATCTTAAAGTTTAGGTTAAGTTTAAGTGCCTTCCTCCGCAGGAAAAAAAACACTTAAGAGTTTGCTTAATGTGCTACAAAATCAGGACACCAAGGGGAGCTAAGCATAGCTGTCTGTATCTTTGCCTACCAAAATTACATTCCTTAGTCTCTCTGAGCACTTGCTATATTAAAATATTAATATACACATTACATTGCTTTACAAACAAATAATTATAGTTTGGCCATGAAGCTAGAGTTGTTACTATGATTATAAAATCTTTCATATTGGACAATATATATTTGATTTGTGTTCCATAATACATTAAAGACTAAACACTAAACCATAGTTTTTCCAGTATATATCTATTTTGTGTATTTACAATATGGGCTTTAATTTTAGTGAGATTCTTGGATCTTACAGAACTTACACAACTGTTGAATGCATCTATTTTACTTGCTGAAAACTTGGCTCAAAATTAAGGAGGCCACTTTGCTTAGTATGAAAATAAAAAAACACCATTTCATGAAGATGGAAATGCAAGAATCTCAAGGAGAAGGCATTATATGCATTTTTTCACCAATACCATGAGAAATGATGGAGCTCATTTTTATAAATCTCTGTCAACAAGTGGTACAGCATTAATTTTATTTATAAGGTGACCTGGGGAATAGAAAAACAGATGAAAAGTGAATGGGACTTTCTAATTTTATCTGTATGTAGTTCATTTTTTGGGAAAAGCATCCATTTCTCATGCTGAAGAAAAGTCCATTTTGCTTCATGTGGTTTATGAATGTTATTAGTTATAACTCACTATCTGAATAACATCTGAATTCACCGCCCAAGTAAGATTTTTGGAGGGGTTTAATGTCTCTTAAGTTCGAATGGGTAACTTTTTAAGAATAGTGGGAGACAATGAAGTCCCACAGTTTTACTGCTTGAGTGTAATTCTGGAGTATGTCCTTTTGTAAATATTGGACACAACAAGTTTTCTGTTAGCATGCTGCCTTAATATTTTTTACAATACTCTTTACTGATCCCTTGTTTTCTCATGTGGCTCTTTTGGGGGTACATTATACATAATCAGTCAGCTTTATAAGTTTCAGAACTGCTTCTGATGCCTTTCTTTCACACTAAAAAGCCTCTGTAGTACATTACTGTAGTACATTACATTCCCACTTTACAAATGGGAATCTCATATGTTCTTTATGTATATATGTAAATTGCTCTCATTTATTTATGTCAGTGGCCTCTATGTTCAAATTGTATGACTGCTGAATTAACAACTTTTCTCCCTGAATTCCTTTTTCATTGCATTTATGTCTGCTGCCAGGCAGTACCATGTGTGGGTTAACTACTCAAAAGCGAGGTGTGCTTAACCGTGGAACACGAGTTGGTTCCTAAAGTCCTTGGAAATACCTGGGAAATCCTTTCCGATGCTGCCTACTGGAGAAGAAATACATTTGTACAGATTCCACCAAGGAAAGTCTCAGTGTCTCTTTTTTCAGGCACAAATTTTGTTACGATGAATAGTGAAATATATTTGCTTTTAATTCCACCCTTCTATTAATTGATTATAATGACATCTCTGATCTGCAAACAAGGGAACATCCCATGAGCAACAACTTTTCACAGACTCCCCACTTTCCATTGTCAAGTAATGTTGCTAGAATGTTCGAGTACTATCCACTGTATTTCAGTTACCGCTAGGTCAAAACAACTGGCATATAGGTTCATAATGAACATACTCTTGGAAAGGTGGGGGGTGAATGACCTTATTTTATTAACTGCAGGCTATATGTCAACTGTTCCATCATTTACCCATCCAATGGGTAAATGTCAACTGTTCCATCCTTTTCCCTCCAAAAAGGATGCCTTCCCAGCTGCCTACATCCAGTAGCAATCTATGGCATTATCTCTCCTACTCACTGTCAATGTGTAAGCTCACTTTTGCTTTCTTGCACTAGTACAAAAAGCACTGTAAACATTTGTTTGATACCAGCCCTACTTTCAAATGATACAGTATCACCAACCTATTCTGTTTCCTTGCAGAACAGGTTATCCTGAGGTGACTTGCCAGCTGCTAGACAGCAAGTACACACTGATGTTCAGCCAAGGAGAAGGCCAAAGTGTTTACCAAGATATGCAATGCAAGTGCAATACCTAAGCACCAGCAGCCACTTGCTCACCCCCCAACTTCCCTCCTTCCTGAGCAGGATGGGAAGGAGAATCAGGTAGGATGCAAACCCCATGGGTTGAGATAAGAACAGTTCAGTAACTAAAGTGACTACTACTACTAATAATAATAACAATAATGAAAAGGGACATAATAAGGGGAGAAAATATAAAACCCAAAGGGGAAAATGAAAAAAAACAACAACAAACCCAAGTGATGCACAATACAATTGCTCACCACCCACAGACTAATACCCAGCCCGACCTAAACAGTGATCAGCCCTTCTGGGTAACTTTCCACAGTTTATATCCCATCATGATGTTCTATGGTACTGAATATCCCTTTTCCTAGTTTGGGTCAGGTGTCCTGTCTCTGGTTCCTCCTAGTCCCATGTGCCCCTCCTCACTGACAGAGCAGGAGAGACTGAAAACTCCTTGATCACGGTAAGCCCTTCCTGGCAACAACTAAGTCATTGGTGTGTTACCAGCATCATTCTGAGGCTAAAGCCAAAACACAGCACTGCACCAGCTACTAGAAAGAAAATTAGCTCTCCCAGCTGAAACCAGGAGAGCAAGTCTGAAATGGGAAAATATGAGTAAGGTAAGCACAAACCAGACACCAGAGAGAGAAAAGCATCAGACAATATCCAGCTCCACTGGCACCTCTTCTTCCTTTATTGTTAATTGAAAGTCCTTGTAGAACTCTAACCTACAGGGAAAAGGAAGATAATAAATGGGAGACAAACTGAACTCAAGAGTTAAGAGTCACAGCAGCCAAACAGTCACCTTGGGCTATGCCTTAGACAGAGCTATGGGGAGGAGCTGTAGGCTCAGCCCATGAACAGATTTTCCTGTGTAGTTGTCATCAGAATGTGGAACATCTGGAGAGACCACGTACTGGGAATCCTTCTCAATGTTTCTCAATACAGGCTAAAGCTAGTCGATAGTGGCATTGATCTCAAAATATTGTGTACTCCATTACAGACTCAGCTAACCCACCTTTAATGGGAAAATGATCACTGTTTATCCCTTGTTTATAGCTACTAGAACGTAATAATGTCAACTGTTCAAAGGATTACCATTTGTTACAATGTCAAACTTAACACAATTTACTAAACAAAAGATACACAGCCACAAATAAGCTTTTTTTTTTTTTTTTTTGTCTGCGCACTGGTGAAACTTTGTACTTTAGATTTGCTAAAACAGCATCCTCCAGTGCACTGCAAAGTACTCCATAAATGCTAAACACTATTATTATCAATGTAAATCAAAAAGTGCAATTCTGAATGAGTAACAGAAGCCAAAATTTCTCAGTAGATGTTATCACCAGCTAAGATCTTAATGGTTATATTAAAAAACATTGGAAGAGATGCTTTTCTGGTGTGAAATCTTTTGGTTGAGGAAAATCTTTGTATTTAGGAAATGCCTCTCATACAGCCGATGCTTTGTGAGAAATATATAATGCAAGGTGAAGGAGAGAGAGTCATTCCAACAATCACTAGAAGTTAAAGAGCCCTACATTTTTAAACCAAATTTTACTTTAATCTAATACACACAGGTGAGAGATTTGCCTCTTTAAACAGCCATGCAGGTATAAAAAAAATCATTTAAAAACCTGACCTGCCTCCCACCTCCCATTTCCATCATGCGTATTTAGAGAAAACTATTCGGTTAACCCCAAATATTTTAACAAAGGCAGATAAAGCACATGAGAGAAATTATACATACAAACATGCAGCCTCAAGGACTTCTACCTCACTTCTTCAAGAAGAAAAATGAAGGAGACTATAGAATTCACGCCTTCTGTTTCCACATGAGAGAACTGATGGCAGATCTGATTCAGAGGGAAAATGTTCTAGTTAGCACTGTGACAGGATGTCCCTGAGCTATACTGCTTTGGGGAACAAATTCAGATCTCTTGATTGTTACTGTACTAGACCGTATAGGGACACTTGATTATATCACTGACTCTGCTGGGTCAATTAATATCCCAACTTCCCAGATATAACAAAGAATCAATAACATTTATTTTCTTTCATACTGAATATGTAATTAATAAACTCTCTGTTCTTATATGTATGATTTTGCAGTAGTGGTAAGGATGGATCTTTTGTATGTGTGTGTTTATGTATCTCTCTCTACCTTTCTCACCCCACCCCCTCCCCCCTGTATACACATATGCTGTCACACAAATTGTTTTAGTTTTCTGGTTTCAATGTTGTTTCAGATAGTCTGTGATACAGATATAGAAGATACGTGTATATGTGAGGGAATCTTCTTATCAGTTGAATATTATGCTGACAATGGATCAGTACTGGATTCGGATTTGATTTAGTATGCATATGTTACCTAATCTGTACCTTCCTTTCTTTTCTAGTTCATACTTTGCCTAAAATAAATAACATTAATGTTCACCAGGCAATGTTTTTATGTATCCACACTAAGGAGGCATCTAAATGTCATGGAAGCAAAAGGAAAGGCTCACAGTATTCACAGCATCCCTGACCTTTCCCTCACATCTGCTCTCCTCTTCCTACGCATGCATGTACACAGAGTGAAAGGATTTACAAAGCAGGAAAACAAACGAAGTCATATGAGCTGTTCATACTGGGTCACATCCCTGCTTTGACAAGGTGCAGTTTAACCTCAGAGTGAACCTGGTTTTCATAGACCATAGGGAACAGTTACGTAACAACAAGCAGCTGAAACACAAAGAGAGAAAGATTTTACAAATCAAAGGTAAATTATTAACTCTTCTTTATAAAATTTACTTTTCACACTAGCTTATCTTGAGCTAAACACTGTAAAATTACAACCTTAGCATTACCACTTCTGCATTAGTTCTCCTCTTGAGCAGATAACTTATTTGATATTTTATTGATGACCCTCTAAATCATTTAAAAAGAATGAGTCTTGAGGAAAAGCTTCAGCCTTAAGAATATCCCTCTGTAGTATGGCTTTCTACTGCTTTAGAACTGGATCCATATGTGGTCAGCTCTTGCACAGCCAGAGAACTGTCAGGTTTGACACTTCTCTGTGGGACACTGTTGCTGTTGCTTTTTCTGAATGTCACAATTAAGGATTTTTCAAACCCACCCTAGTGACAGTTACTGTCAAATACACTGTGTAGGTTTTTCACCTCTCTGAGCGAAAAACTTCCGTATGGCAATTGTAGGATGCTATACACTGAAGACAACCTAAAAATCCAAAAATGTTAGATGTGCTCCCTCTGCCTCTTTCACCCTTCTCTTCCCTTATTCAAATGCTTAAAATTCACTCCTATTCCAGCTCAGTTACACCTAAATCAAACATTCATTCCTGTTTAGCAATACATGCAATAAGATGATAATTCATAATGCAAAATCCAATCCCAACTTAATGTGGTGGCAATAGAGAGCTGTTTTTATCCTCTTCATTATATAGTCATGCTATATGCCTTTACAGTGTTACATGTAATGCAGTTTTGAAGTTATAGATGAATCAAAATTCAATAGAGAAGGATAATCAGAAAGGAGAAAAACTGTTGTGCTGAAGACTGACCTTGGTTATTCATGAGGCTTTTATAAAACTTCTTCCTGTAGGAGAAATCCAATGGCAGGAGGGATCTGTGATGTGAAATTCAGAGCCACTAAAGAGCATGGAAAAGTTGAATAATCTTTCTTCCCTGTAATAGTGTTGGACGTTACGCAGCTCGCAGACTTTTTTCCCTATAATTTGACTCTCTTACTCATGTTATTCTATTTCAGTAAATCAAGAGATGAGTCACAGAAAATCAGAATCCAGGCACAACAGAGATACCATATAACGACCCATTTGTTTTAAACTAGGAACGTTGGCAAACTTAGGTGTATACATGCTTACTGCTCTCCTTAGTGCTCAGCTCACATTGTGACTGCTGGATAATCTCTTTTTACCTTAATCAATTGCACTGTGACATTAGATTTTAAAATAGGCTGGTTTTCTTATGGCAATAATGCTGTACAGCTGAGTTAAGAACAACTGTTAAAGCTAAAATTCTAATTAAAGATATATGCATATTGCCCTATTTACTTGTGTTGCTTAAGGACTACTTATTACTTAAAGAATGTTTTCAGATTCAATTAAAAATACAATTTCCGTCTATGCCAGGCATGTTCAAAAAAGTAACAATAGCATTTCAATTCTGAATCCAGTGTTTGTTTCTGGATCAGATTTAAGCCTGGGAGAAGCATTAAATAAAAAGTAAAAGCTCAGCTCTCTCACCTGGCTGATCGAGAGACATAGTGTAAAATATTATATGGTAAAAGGTAAGGTTAATCTTGCTTCTGCTATCCAGCATGATATATATTAGTAAGACATTATATTAGTGTTTATATGAGCTTCACAGCATACAGCAAGTGAAAATTCCCTCACATTACACTGGCCTCAAACCTGGCTGATGAATTCACACAAATGCTAATGCTAGCCTCTTTCATTGTATGATGTGACATACGAAAGAGATCTTTGTGAAAGATAGCAGATGGAGTAATCTTTTGTCTTAAAGTAAATGTTTCATATTCTCTCTCTCAATCCTGTCATATTTTATGTCAAATAAATTTTCAAAGTGCAATCCTGAGCCACTTATAGCCCAAGGGCTTCAGATTAAAGACTAAAGAACTAGAATGCTTGAAAGTTGCAAGTATTTGCTAGAAGTCGTCAGAAGTTCAATCTGTCTGGATCTTGTAATGTATGAATTATCTTGTATCCTATACTTTTCTATTCTGCTAAGCAAGTTCTTATATTGGCTTTATCAATGCACTATCTGAGTACATTTCTGAATTGACTTCTATTCTGTTCCTTCAAAACAAATTGTCTGTGCTGTAGCATTTTCTCTGGAGAGGGATTTGTTTTATCTTAGAAAGAGGTGTTTGGGCTTTGAGGTTCCACACTTAGATCAGAAACCATGATGATTCCACAGTCTTGGACTGGACTTAAAGAGTCTCTATTCTCCCCAGAATGACAGGAGGGAGCACTTAGGATCATAATCCTTGCTTTTGAGCTTGTGCCCCAAGCACCCATTTGATCTCCAACTTTTAGAACTAACATAAGCATTGCAGGTAACTGTTCTCATCCCACTCATTTTACTTTGTAAGAGCAGGAATAAATCCCTTATTGACTGATGGCTTGGTTTCACGAGTGAAGATTTGGGAAGGGCTTTAACCACGCTTACTAGAAGCATGGTGACCAAGGGCATGTGGGATATGCAAATCTGGTTTGAAAAGTGTGCTCAGGCAATCAGGGAGTGTCCGACCAGGAATGTCATCTCCTCAGAAATCAGGAGCTACCCATGTGCTGGTCCGCCCGCATGCAAGGTTGGATCTGCAGCTTCCCATGCACCGGGTCATCTACCAATTCAACCCTCACCTGTCCATACAGACAGGTGAGAGCCAAGCTCTTCCAGCCTGCGCAGAGGAGTTTTTAGGTGAGGTGCAGCTTGCACAGAACTGGCCCCATCCTTTACACCTGAGGTTTAACTGCCAGGCCCAGTGAGCTTGGACGGTGACAGCAAAGTCTGCAGGTTGTAGGTTTGGTGAGAGTGTCCTTCTCTTAGATGGAAGACCATACAAGGCTAGACGAGCTCCATCAGCCTGGGTTTGAAGATAGGAGTTTTCCTTCTCCTGTGAGGAGAGCCTGTCTTCACTAACGAAGATTCAGGAAGGGCTTTAACCCACACATTCTGAGCAAGACTGTCATCTCCTGGGTCAATCTTGAGCAACCAATGAACTGAGCAGGATTACTATTGCAACAGCACAACATCAGTAGGATAAAACTAACCTGTCTAACAACAGTCTAAGCCCAGCTCATGTTCTCTATTAGTGGGTGAACAATCCAACGCTTGCTGAATTCTGCTCCACAATGATAGGAAGAGCCGACATAGAAGGATCAAAAAGCAACATCGCTATGAACACTTGGCTGCCACAAGCCAGCTATTCCTGTGGTAACTTTTCTGACACCTCCTATATCTGTCATCAAAACACCCTGTGGTGTTTTTTGTCCACCCTATGGTGGACACAAATAGAGCCAACTTCATCCATTATCAAATAACTTCATTTGGGTAGTGACTCCTTTCTTTTGAAAGTGTTATAAAATCAGTTTGAGCCTGTATGCAAGCTGAAGGTTTCACAAGTCCTCCTAGAGGCACAGCAAGAGAGCTACCTCCACCCTACTGATCATATTATTACATATATTAACACCTCCAACACCACTGCCCTCTCTCTTGGTGTTGCCTGACCGTTATACAGACTGCAGGTGGGATGGTTGAGTCAAAGGAACAGAGTACTACTGCATAAAGTCATTTGACACAGTAAGTTACAGTCAATATATCAACAGATAAATAAATGCCTAAGTGTTTAGCAGGATTTCATGCTTTAGCACAAACAGGCCATGAGCAGAGGGTGAGTTTCTAATTAAGAGAGAATTGCTATGGTAACCAAAGGTGGTCACACATAATTGGGTGTGAAATGCCATGAGGCTTCATGACAGAGGTGTCTGCATATATTATCCAGCACATTTTCTGTTTCTGAAATAGAATTACATTGTCAGGTCAGACAGTGTTTTCCATGTTTTATATTCCTCCTTTTTGAGCAACCAAAAATGCATCTCTGTGGGCTTCAGTGACAATTTCAGCACTATCAGTACCCTTCTTACACCCGAGGCAGCGGAACTCTAGATGAGACTCCCTTGTGAGGCAACAAACAACAAGAGAAAACGACGTTTACACTGTAGTTACATGAAACTCAGAAAGGGATCTCTGTTCTTTAAATGATATTAGAACAGTCTATGTGCAAAGACAAGCTTGAAGTGAGGATCATCAGCCCTAACTCTCAATCATGGGTCAAGAACAAAGGGAGGTGTTTGACTATATGTTTCCTAATCCAACTGAATGGGACAGAAAGGCAAGACAAGTCCCTGTGTCAGCGAAGCAGAGCAACCCGGGATGAAGGTAATACTTTTCCTCAAAATGGGATCCCAGCTGTCCAGCTTCTTGATATCACAGATTTAGTACTATAGCATCTCAGTTAGAACAATTATTGTTTAAAGTTGGTATTTTGTTATCAAAATTAGTGGGACAGACTGAATAGCTGTGCAACCAAGATGAGTCTGGTAGGAACAGAGGAGTTGCTTTAAACTCACAGTACATCAGCACAGTGACATGTGCAGCAGTGACCAACTGTGATTAAAACAACTTACTTATATTTATGAAATTTATTCACCAACTTAACCACCTCCTACTAGAGCTTTGAGCTATCTCTTAACTAATTAGATATGCATCATCTGTGTATTATCTGTGTAATGACTCCTAATGAAGAGTTAAGGAAAATCTCATTACTTCAAATTGTTGTTCTGGCACAAGATTTCTAAGATTTCTATTAAACCTGATACACGGGTAGCCAATGTACAGGGGGGTAATACAGAGAAATTGTACAAGGGAGTTAAAGGAATTCCTTTGCTTAAACAAAAGTATTGTCTGTCCTAAATATCTGCCATTGCCACCTTGCCAAGGCATTGATTACTGCTGGAGGGGAAGAAGCAGATGCTAGTTCTGCTGACAAAAGCAGATGAAATGTCCTGCTGATAAGCCGGGGAGAAGCAGACTGGGCGATCAAGCCTTAAGACCATGACAAAAACACAGATGTTTGTTCCTACTGATAAGTGGCAGGAAAAGCAGACTGGGCGCCAACTAACCCTAAGTCCATGTCTGAAGATTAAAAGGTGAAAAGGTTAAGAAGAGGAAGACTCATTTACTTCATCTTGAAGACCCCTGCCCACAGGAGGAAGACTAATTTACTTCATCCTGAGACCCCTGCCCATGATCAGAAGGGGCACTGCGCAAGTGCAAAGGACCTTCCGGCTCATTATAATACGAAGCGGGGATAGGTAATAAATATGTATAGGCGGATTGAGCAACCTCATGTCTATGTATACCTTAAGAGAATAAGTGTAAAGGGACAACCACCCTGAGGCGTGCATGCTTTGCAGGAGCTATCCCCATGCACCTCAGCGCTGAATAAAAGCATACCTACTTTACAACTTTAACTAGTTGTGGAGTCTATCCGCGTATCAATTTGGCGAGCCAGGCAGGAGACCTCTGTCCGGCTGCAGGATCGGCCAAGGGGTGGACATCCTCGGCGCCACAGGCTGTTTGCCTGGAGGACCTCCACTTCTCGTCTGCTCACTGCGGGGACAGACAACAACCTGTGCTGGCTGCGGAGAAACGGTATGCTTGGGGTTTTGGTAATTTGGGTTTTGGTAATTTAGGTTTTGGTAATTTAGGTGGCCTGTAAGGCGTACGCGTGGCCCGGGGCTGCTGGTAAGGCGCGCAGAGACGTCTGGCGCACAGCGAAGTTCCCCTTGGTTGGTATGGCTTGCAAGCGGGGGGGGCTCGCCGACCGATAGAGCGGCTGCTAGCGATCCTGGGAGCGGATCGGGTGAGCCCGGGTTTTCGCTGTATCCCAAGTTTTGGGAGCCAGGACGGACCTGCTAGGGGGGCAGGTGAAGGGTAAGCGAACCCACCAGGTTTCTGCTGTATCTCAAATTCTGAGAACCGTGAGGAGGGTAAGCGGAACCATAGTGTGAGTGGGGGATCCCATGTGTAACTTTGTGTTTCTGTGTGACTGAGACGTAGCATAGCTACGAAGCGAGTGTGGCGTCCCAATCCGCGGTTCCGTGTCTCCGCGAGGAGAGCGGCCGGAGACGGACAAAGTGTCTATGTTTTGTGGTCCTGTCTCTGTCCTGTGTATAAGATTAAAAGAAAAGAAAAAAAAAAAAAAGAAGAAAAAACACAAACTGGAAAAAAAAATTGTAAAAATGTCGAAAAAAAAAATTGTAAAAATGTCAAAAAAAAAAAAATTAAGAGGCATGATTGCAAAGGAAATTTTGCTGTAACTGAAACTATGATCTAACAACAGGGGAGCTGATCTGCAGAACTCAGAGATATTGTACTGATCCCCTTAATATCGTAAAACTTGTGTGTAGGTGCTCTCATATTTTCATAAGTGCATTTGCAGAGCACTGAGAAAGAAGCTATAGAGATTTGTAAAAGATTGGCTGAAATGGGAGCCGGTCAAAACAAGGAAATTCTGAAGAAAAGCCCATTGGGTTACATTTTGGCACATTGGAAAAAACTGAGAGGATCTTCTGGGGCCTCTGTAAACAAGAAAACGTTGGTAAAATATTGTAGCCAATGCTGACCTTCATATACTTTGGAAGATCAAGGAAAATGGCCCAAAAATTGAACTTTGAATTATGATACATTGTTATAATTAATGTTGTTTTGAGGTGACAAGGAAAATGGAATGAAGTAATGTATGCAGATGTGACAGAGTGCAAAATTAGACCTCTTCCTGATCCCTTAATTTTGGCTTTGGAAAAGGACAAGAAAAACTAAAAGCTAAAGAGATGTTGTTCAGATTGTGATACTAAAACTGGAAAGCAAAAAATTTATCCCCTCGTTGGGAGGGACCATTTTTTGTTCTTTTAACTACAGAAACGGCAATAAGAACTGCTGAAAAAGGGTGGACACACGCGTCATGAGTAAAAGGACCCATAAAAGAATGGAAAGTTGTGACTGAACCCGGAGACACCAAGTTGACCCTCAAGAGGACTTGGATAAGTAACTGAGGGAATTCATATTGACTCCTGTAAATTTGATATGGGAAATGCAGATATATATAGTTGAAATTATTTTAAGAAACCATAGGATAAGGGCCAGTACCAGTCCATGTCCTATATGCAAACACTGTAATTTGTATATTAGATGTAAGTGTCCCAATTGTTTGGAGTATATTATTACTCGTAGGGGAGACCAGGAACAATTTTTTGAGAAATCAATTACAGTTCTTTTGCATTCAGTGTGAAACTACCACCTCGTTGGAACAGCTGTTGTGGGTCAAATACTACTGCCATAGGAGCCGACGGGGAATATACCTTTAACCTACCAGAGAGGGCAAGACCGGAGAGAGTCGGTGCTGCAGCTGAAAAGGTCTGCCGAGGGCTGCAACCCCTGGGGCTGTGACCGCTGAGCACTATGATCCTGACCGGACCTCTTTTGGTGTCGGTTCTGATAGGAACCATATGGGAAAATGCCGTGGCTTCTAAAATCATTCACAACAACTGTAGTGAATGCATTACCACAACTAGACAAGGGATAGTAACCTCTCAAATGCTGATCTACCACACCTTTTATGAATGCAAAGGAACAAAGACAGGCAGTTGCATATATAATCAAACTCAGTGAGGACAAATTCAGAAGAAGGAAGATTAATTGGAATAAGTTATAATGAAGTTATAACCAATTCGAGTACCTCACTGTCAATAATTTTTGAGGCATGTGATATTATAGATGATAATTTAGATACTAATTGTGGAAGTTTAGAGTGGAGGTGGTACTATAGTAGCCAACCAAAATATATTTGCCCAGGTGGATACCAATGTCACATAAATCCTGATGATGTACCTAGTCAAATGGCTAGATATCAGTCATCACACCTCTGTGGAAGAAAAGGATGGTCTTGTGTATGCTGGAATACTGCAGGCTGGAGATATGACTATCAATGTAAGACTCTATGAAATTTAATAGCAGGAATAGCTGTACAACCCGTGCCTGCAAGCCAGTAAATTTAACTGAACTGAAAAATTGGAAACAGAAAAAAAAAAGTAACTAAAATTGGGCTTAAACTGGAGAAGACCCAAATGTGATTATTAGTATTAAGATCAAAGAAAAATATAAAGAGTCAATACAACATCATGTATTATCATGAAATGGAAACTGGAGTCCAATATGAAATTCCCACAGTTGCTAAAAAAATCTCTTTGTAAAGCATTGAATGTAACTGTTGTGTTTTTGGGGGAACTAACCGGGGAGAGAGATGGCCCTGGGAGGCAATGGAGAGTAATATAAGTGACCCTGCAGTCTGGAAAAATCTAAAAGGGAGCAAATGGACCAGGCCAACAATGGCAGATTGACTTTACAGAACTGCCAAGGAAGGGGGGTATAGGCATTTGTTACTAAATTGAATAATAATCAAATGGTTTGCTGTCTTGGATTTAAAGGACTCTTTCTTTGCTTAATATTGGCCAAAGAAAACCAGAATTTATTGGCTTTTGAATAAGGAAAATCCTGGCACTGTAAGGAAAACTCAACTAATTTGGACAGTATTACCTGAAGGGTTTAAAACCAGTCCGACGAGTTTTGAAATCAGTTAACACTGGAACTAGAAACATGGAATCCACCACTCAGAGGGACTCTCTTACAATATGTGAATGACCTATTAATTGCTACAGGAACAAAGGAAGAATATGTCTCGTTAATGGTGGGATTGTTGAATTTTCTGGGACTGAATGATTATCAGGTATCCAGACAAAAGGCCAAACTAATTCAAACCTGAGTTTCCTACCTAGGATATGAAACAACAGGAGAACATAGAAGTTGGAACTGCTAGAAAAGAAGCCATTTATCAAACACCACGACCATCAGCCATCAAGGAGTACGTACCTGGGAATGACTGGATGATGCAGACATGGATACATGATTATGGTGTTCTGGTAAGACCACTATATGAACTGTTAAAAGAAACCTCTCTCTTTGGAATAGACTGATTCTGTAGAGGAGGGCTTTAAAACAGAGCTAATGAGAACTGCAGCTCTGTGACTTCCGTATGTGACTAAATCATTTTGGCTATATTCCTATGAAGAGGGAATAGCTTTGGTCCTTGCTCAGAAACTAGGACCCTATAAGAAGACAGTGGTGCATTTTTCAAAACAGCTGGATGAAGCAAGCAAAGGATAGCCCAGATGCCCAAGGGCTGTGGCTGCAGTTGTCATGAACATTGAAGAGGCTTGCAAATTTACCTTGGGACAAAAGATTACTGTACTAGTGTCTCATGTTGTATTAGCAGTTCTGGAACAGAAAGAAGCCCACTGGTTATCTCCTTCATGGTTTTTTTTTTGGTTTTTAAATTTAAGCTGATGACTCTGATCAGGAAACTGGAAATAATTTGGCCAATATTGAAGCCAAACAAGAAGCTGAACAATCTAAAATCATTCTTTTAATCCCTGATGGCAAACTAACAATTGAGAAATCTAAACCTAGATATTCAAAGGAGGATAGAAAATTGATTGAAGATCTCAAAGGACAGGAAAAAAGGGGGTTGGGTTCAGATACACGATGGGCAAATTGTAATTCCCCGTAATCAACTATGGAAAATACTTCAGGAGGAACCTAATAAAACTCATTGGGGTCGCAACTCTTTGTATAAATACTTAGACAGGCAAATTGTAGGAAGGAGAAAATAGAAATCAAATTGGTACAACTGGGGAGGAAGCTACCCAGGACAGTACTGGCAAATAAATTTTCCTGAGTTACTGAGAACAGGTTACCAATATTTGTTGGTGTTAACGGATACTTTTTCAGGGTGGCCAGAAACGTTCCCTTGTAGAATAAATAATGTAAGACAAGTAATTGGAACATTGTTGTATGATATACCTTGTTTTGGAGTACCAGAGGCAATTTCTTCCAACCGAGGCTCGCACTTTAGAACAAAATAGTTACAAGAAACTAGCAAAAATTAGAAGCTGATTGGCAACTACCAAGCCTTACCACTGACTCTATTAAGGCTTTGAACTAAACCTCGGTCGAAAGAAAAGGCTAGACCATGTAAAATTTTATATGGAAGACCATATGGGGTCCAACAGGGAGTGCCTCTCCAAGTGGGAGAAGAAAACCATGTGGCTGGAACTCGAAGCAGAGGACTGGAGAGTCCAGTACATAATATACAACCTGGAGATTATGTATACATAAAATCTTTCAGAACCACAGAGGAAGAAGATCTTGAACCAAGGTGGAAGGGGCCGTTCCAAGTATTACAACTTTCACTACTATAAGCATCTGGATTCAAAAAGGCTCCAAAAGCTCCCTGGGCGTCCTATGGTTTACAGTCACAGGAGGCAGTGGGCATCTTGTAGTTAGGGTCCTGCAAGACACAGTAGGTGTCTTGTAGAAAAAGTTTTGGTTTTTAGGCAGCAGGCATCTGGTGGTTTGAGTCCTGCAAGATACAGTGGGTGTCTTGTAGAAAAGGTTTTGAGGATTTCAGAGGTATGTGCTGCATGAACGTAATCTGACCATTCTGAATCAATCCATGCTAAGCTGGGAAAACTGCAGGAGAATATGCAAAAGCTTAAAATTGTTGGAAGTGGATTGGATGAGGAGTTACTGGATGGTTCAGAGATATACTTAACCAAGGCCTTCTCCAGGTATAATTTTATCAAAATCACTTCATAAATCAATAGAAGGAACATGGATAGGTCTGTCCTAAATAATAGAGTAAAAGAATTTACTCACTTTATAGAAAAAGGGGGGACTGATACACGGGTAGCCAATGTACAGGGGGGTAATACAGAGAAATTGTACAAGGGAGTTAAAGGAATTCCTTTGCTTAAACAAAAGTATTGTCTGTCCTAAATATCTGCCATTGCCACCTTGCCAAGGCATTGATTACTGCTGGAGGGGAAGAAGCAGATGCTAGTTCTGCTGACAAAAGCAGATGAAATGTCCTGCTGATAAGCCGGGGAGAAGCAGACTGGGCGATCAAGCCTTAAGACCATGACAAAAACACAGATGTTTGTTCCTACTGATAAGTGGCAGGAAAAGCAGACTGGGCGCCAACTAACCCTAAGTCCATGTCTGAAGATTAAAAGGTGAAAAGGTTAAGAAGAGGAAGACTCATTTACTTCATCTTGAAGACCCCTGCCCACAGGAGGAAGACTAATTTACTTCATCCTGAGACCCCTGCCCATGATCAGAAGGGGCACTGCGCAAGTGCAAAGGACCTTCCGGCTCATTATAATACGAAGCGGGGATAGGTAATAAATATGTATAGGCGGATTGAGCAACCTCATGTCTATGTATACCTTAAGAGAATAAGTGTAAAGGGACAACCACCCTGAGGCGTGCATGCTTTGCAGGAGCTATCCCCATGCACCTCAGCGCTGAATAAAAGCATACCTACTTTACAACTTTAACTAGTTGTGGAGTCTATCCGCGTATCAACCTCTTTATTGAATATACGGATATGCATGAGAGGTCAGATCTCTGACTTACAAATCCCCATTTCTCAGTACCAGCAGCACTTTAAGGGCACAAAACTACTTCAAATTATGCAATATTCCTCCAGTCTGAAGGAAACTTGTGACATTCCCAGGACAGGATAAATTCAGAAGTAGGGGGATAAACAGATCAGCTCCTTCAGACTTCCACTACTGCTGCAACTGAGAGAAGCTTTGGGAGTTAATTCTGTTAAGAACTTCTTCAGGATCCTAAATTGCCCTTTTTCAGCTTACCTTATATTGGTGGTGGCTCTCAAGCTGCACTGTATTTGACAGTTTCTCTGTATCCAAGGTGTCAACTCACAAGGTCTGACTTAAGATGTTTTTGTGTTCCTGTAGTCTACAAAACAAAACCGTACCTGTCTGGCATCTTTAAAAGAGGTAATGGGCTATCATCAGACTCTGCATGTCTGAAAAGGCTGCTCATCCACTGGATGTGCAACCCATATATACACACAGGAGGGCATTGAGGCAGCCAGGAAAAGCCTGTCTGACAGAAAAATAGTCAAAGGGAAGCCAAGACTCTCAGTGAGAAACCAGTCACTGCCAATCTAGCTCTGTTCTGCTCTTTCTGCATGTCCAGATTTCCCATTAATTATATCTCATCAGGAGCTCTGCATAAAGCAATGAAGTCAAAGAAACTCTCAGTCACTGAGGGAGAGCAGAGTATTAAAGGGAGAGAACCCTGCCCATGCTGACTGAGTACAACAGTTGACAACAGCTATTATCTGTTAATTATTGACATATCCAAAGAGTCCTATGGCTTGACAGAATCGCTAACACACACATTACCTACTTCATTGTACCTCATTATAGAACATATGGTGGCAGTTTGATTAGTACAATTTAGGATCATTTTTTTTATGTATTCCCACAATTCCTCACTCCTCTTCCTGTTGCTTCTTGATGCATCAGAATGTGTGCTTTTTTTTTGGTTTTTTTTTTCTAGTATCCAATTACCCTCTCTTTTCTGATACAGTAGAACTACCCAGAGGTATTGATGTATCCTGTTCACCAATTCACACACATTTTTTCTTTCACCTTTAAAATATATCAACCAGCTGGTTTCCAAAAATGCCAATTATATCTAATATATTGTTAGAATTAAAGTATTGCTGCAAAAATGCCTCTCATCTTATGAACTGCTTGAAGCTATACGTATCACTTCAGATGCACAAAGAACTGTGTGTTCCACCACTGTATTAAACAAAAGCCTACTGAGAATTTGAGGTGCTTCAAGATACATCTGAGTGAATAGCTAACTCATATGCTACAAAGTACTAATGTGAATCTAAAGCTCAGATTTGAAAAGAAGATCCTTCAAGCTGTTCCAACAACTTAAAGAGCACAAGATAAAGGACATACTGATTTGCCATTTATTCTTACAGTTAAGAAATAACTTGCTTGCATACATCACAAGATACACATTTCTGACAAGAAATTTCTGAGGTATTACCTGCTTCAACTTATAGCTGGGAAGTTACTTAACTATATTATATGATATTTGATTTCCTACTTCTTTATAAGCTTGAATTCCCAGTCTGGAAAGCACCTGGGGATCTCCACTGCTGGAAATTCATTTTCTTGTAACACATAAAATTGGGAATGTTAATTATCATAGTTTCCTACTAGAAATTGAGATGAAGAAACTGCCACTGAACTTGACACATGCAAATGACTTAATTCATGGATGATTTAGCACTTGAAAAAATAGGGAATCAAGTGTGAAAAAGGGAAAAAAATATGATTAGGTATTTTAAAACCAGTATTAACCCAATAAACCCCTTTTTTTTGCTATATTAGCTTAACCTATAAATATTTTTCAGAGTGAAGCTATGTAATATGAATGTGAAATCTCTCTTGCAATAGCAGTAACTCCAAAAGATCTTGTATTTGACAGCTGTGGCAGATGCTTGTTTGACTCATTATAAAGAGGTTTCTATCATGCAAAGCTAATGACTTAGAACTCCGACACCAAGTAAAACAAACCCTTGATGTACCTCAACTGTTTCTGAACAACTTGTAGCACCAGTAATAAAATTAATTATAAAAATATTCTTCTTAGAAAAGTGAACCAGTTAAAGTCAGAACTGAAGCACTACATAAAGATGAATTTGCCAGACATATAAATTCTAGAAAACTGGGGGAGAGCACGTCTTTGTGATCCAACAGAAATCCAAATATATCACAAGCTCAACACAAGGAGGTGTAAAAAGCAAAAGTTCAAGTGCACAAAAAAAGAGTACATGAAGCTTCATATACAATGAACAAGCATAAACTGTTGCACGCCTGGCATTTAGAAAAGAACCAAGAAGCACAAAAGGCTCACTGTCTTCTGTGGGATACAGAGCCAGGGCAGAACACATCCCTTTGCTCTATGGGAAGGACATCTACTGGTGCAATTAATGAATGGCCTAAGTGACTGAAACAATTATGAGCTGCATAGGAGTAGGGATATAAGATGACTTTAAAAATGAAGATGTACCTACTTAGCAGTGACAAATCCAGTGTATAGGATTAGGTATATGCAATTGGCTGAGCAACTCTAAACCACTAGGCAATTAAAAAAGGCCTTGAAAATGTCATGGATATTGTTGAATTGGAAGTAAAGTTATCATCATGGTACTTAGAAACCACAGCATAAAAGCCTGCTGTTGCAGTATAGATCACTGCATCCACCCTGAGTTTTAGGAAAGCCAACTTCTAGCTCTTTAAGGAGTTATAGGACCTCCTGAGAAACTGCCCTTAGAGACAATAAACCCTGTGCAGGTCTTTTCCTGAAAAGAGAAAATCTTTAAACTCTGTAGGCCCATGAAGAAATGCCAAGCTATTACAACTCCCCAAATGCAACCTGAAACTTTGCCTGGATTCATATAAAAAATATTAGTTGCTTTAAATGACCTTGCTCTTCCTGGGATTTTGAAAGTAGTAATTAAGCAGTAGCATCTAAACATCTGGACAAGGCAGTGGGACAATATTCAGACAGCCACTGAATAGGGGTTCAGCCACATGCACATACAGGTCATTGCATAAACCCTTTTCTTTCCAGCTTTCTCTGGCCCAGGCTTTAGAACCTAGTTGCGTTTCCCCTGATGATCAGATTTTACTCCTCCCACAACTCTTCAAAGACTCAGACACATGCTGATAGACAAGGAAACAAAGCTCAAGTGGCCAGGAAACACCCATTTAGAACAGATACCTGTTTCACAGTACTGAAATGCTGTGCATCTGGTACAATGAGACCTTTGGCTTCCTACAGTGTGAAGGCAAGTCCCTGGCAATAACCAGAGGCTATTTGTAGTCTAATACCTAAAGCAGACAGAAATGAAAAACAAACAACCGAACAAAAAACCCTATGGCCTGAAATTATTAAAACTTTTTAAGCATAATTTTGCTGAGTATTTTGAATAATTGGGATATGAAAAGCTTATACTCTGTAACTACGAGCGGCAGTATTAGAACTGCTTAAAAAGTCTCATCCACATTTGCTTAGACACAACAAACCCCTATGGATTGCCAACATAAATTAGAGGAACAGTTCTGCCAGCTAAATCCTATTAAGCCACCTAACCTCCCACAGCTTAGAAAAGACGTGGGTACCTAAACATCACTATGAATTTGACAGCAAGCGTCTTTCTGTTGGTGTCCCTGCCCATGGCAGGGGGGTTGGAACTAGATGATCTTGAGGTCCTTTCCAATCCTAACTATTCTGATTCTATGATTCTGTACAAATGTTTTTAACATGAGCAGTTCAACTAATTAGAACTCTGTATAATGGTACTGGCTTGAAAGTTTGTAATTCACTTAATCAGCAGCCTATACTGTGAGTATGAGGAATCTACTAACACTGGTGTGTTGTTTTATTACAGCTTTGTCTGCTTGGTGGAAATTGATTAAATGTATCCCACACCTCCAACTGAAAATTTTCCTTTACAATGAAGCATCCAAATCTAGCAGCTTGTTTTCAAATGGTATGGAAGCATCCAGTGATGAACTGGATATGGAAGTGTCAGACTTAACATCCAAATGTATCTTACCTCAATAAAAGGAAATCAGATGTACGTATGTCAGAAATGAATGCAAGAAAGCCAAAGAGCACAAAGTAATAAAAGCATGCTAGGTCAATCCTTGCAAAAAAAAAAAAAACCCCAAAAACACAAACCCAAAACAAACAAACAAAAACAACAAACCAAACAAAAAAAACATCCAAGGGTTTTTTTAGCGTCTTTTCCTAAAAGATCCTGGCTTGCAGCATGGAATATGTCTCACTGCACATGGGCATAAACAGCAGAGGACAGGCACCCCCCCGCTCTGCTGCAGCAACAAAAAGAAAGGTAAAGTTACCCTTGTAAGTTTTTCCTGTTGAAGACAGTGGCCATAAAAGTCACCACTCTCCAAGAGGGTATCAGCTTGCATGCACCCTGCAGACCTTCAGAGAGGCTTCAGAACAGTGGCGGAATTCTTGCTTCCTAAAAAATGACAGTAAAATCAGAGGCAGAGTGGAACTTCCAGAGCAAATCAGCATCACAGACACGGAAAAGGTGCAGATCTCGGTATTTAAATACCAGTTATACTGCAATTACATGTATGTCATTTAATTCCTGACAGATCTCTCTGACTACAAGGCAGCTTCAGTGCAGACTTTTTTGCAGTAAGCAACATGCAAGACAAGCACTTGTATGGCATTGTTCCCTCCTTCTTTGTGTAAGTGGTTTATCTAATAAGAGGTTTATCTAATAAACTGAAATGTTCACCATTTCTTTCAGTAAATACTATTACTTTTATGATGAAATATTAACACTTTAACAAATCAAAGTCTCATACCTACATACACCATTCTACAAACACTGAAACAAATGAACATAAATCACAGAAGCAATTACAAACCTGCTAAATAGAACAAATAAGGTGTAAGATGCTCAAATTCAAACAAGAAAGGTGTTATTGTTTATTTTCTTTCGGTAAAGTAGCATATTTCAACCAGGTTACAACAAAATTACCACAGGATATTAAAAAAAATACAAGAAAGTATTTAGAAAATTATATATATACACATTTTCTTAAAAATTCTATAATGTAAACATTAGCATAGCAAGTTAAAATAATATTACAGTTTATTAATACTTGTGTGAATACTGTACGTATATATGCTTCAGAATCAATATTATCTTCCCGAGAGTTTAACAGCAACAACAACAAAAAACTTTTCCCCAACTCAAAAGGGAAATCCAGGTTCTCCAATTGCCAACAGGTTTGGTCCCACATAGAAGACAGTTATTTATCTCAGTGTTAAGCAAGGAAGAATGTGCAGCCTTTCAGAGTTAAGAATTTCAACCACATTTACATTTCTATAACTTTTAGCTTCTTAATTGTTTATCACACCACTCAAAAAACCAACTACCACAGTTCAACTTCTGTCATGGCATGGACATAGTTCTTGAACTCTTGTTAAAGAAACTGATTCCCCTTACATGGAAGTGCAATACATTTGTTCCAATGCAATAAAAAATGTTATTTAAGTCCAGGTATTTGCAGAAATTTGTAAATCTGGAAAACTCATTCCTCTCTAAACATTTCAGTACTTTTTGCTAGTACGAATTCATGCCATCATTAACCAAAACCTAAGCCATTATTATGAATTAGAAGTATGCTCTGATTATTTTTAAAAATGAAACTGTATGAACAATCTAAGTTATCGATAACTGGATCATTAACACAGTTGACGCAGAATAAGAACTAAATGAAATGTACAGTGTCAGACCACTGTGTAGAACAAGTGTTTCATCTTCCAGTCAATACGTGAAATGCAAAGCAGCATACCAGCTTAACTGGTATTTTAAAACATATTCAATATTTCATATATTAGAGCGATTCTTTTAATACCTCATGCTAAGAAACTACTGAAATGACTAAATAATCATCAAATTGGTATTGCATGTGATGTAGGGTGCTGACTGAAATATCCTAACCTACAGAAACGGACAGAGAGAAATTCCTTACTTTCCAGAGTTGTTTAACCTTTTCCAGAAGTGAGTCAAGCTCCAACACAGAAGTAGTATTATTGTTTCCACAGAGAAAATTGTGTTCTTATGTTTATTTTCACACATATGAGAGTTCCAGCTATAAAAGCACAGTGTGGTAGATTTGCAAGGGTGTATAGGAGCACAAGCTGGTGAAATTGTCTTTTTATTTCTTTTAAACAATTGTTCCACAGGCTTCTCATAGTAACTTCAAGCAGGTACCTATATTCTATCCACAGGTAGAGATTCTGTCCTCAGAATTAAAAAATACTAAATAAAAACATGCATTGGAGTGGGGGATTTGAGCCTTTCAAAATGGCACGAAACTTACAGAAGAACTGAGATCCCTGTGTGCTTTGAAGGAAAAAGAATGACATCCTCATCTGAAAGTACTAATAAGTGATTCTGTTAACAAAATACCACGTTTTTACACCATTTATATGTGTGACAGACAGTATCATTAGTTCATTTGGGGTTCACCAAGTCTTAATTTATTATTAGCTTGCTGCTCTGAGTCAGTCATCCCCATTTTTTAGTAGGTTCTTATTAATTTGACAGCTACCAGATACTGTTCTATACAATAAAACATTACCTTAGCAGCAGGTCATGCTTTTGAGCCAGTAATCTTTCATACCACCATGCCCTTTCTCTAAATACTTGTATTAATTCAATCATGATGGTTTATACTTGCAGAAGGTTCTGTAAGATACTATAATTTGATTACAACTATCACATCAACAATATATTCCATTAAAAAGTCTGCCTTTGAAGTTATTAATCTTCCTAAGAGTATGCGACTAAATGGCTGTATCAATTTAAGCCTTTATATCTGTGTCAATATCCTGCCTCATAGAAACCTTGGAATTTTACTGTTGTTATTGAGAAACTTGATTTAATGCAGAAGCCAAGTTGATACAATCCATTTTCTACAATGAATGATGGAATCTCTAAATAAATGAGATTCTGAAACTCCATACCCAATACATAATGAATACTGATAAACAATCACATCTGCAAGAGATGTGAGTCTTGCCTGCCATGTGTTTCTAGGAAACTGTTCATTTTGTATGCAATTGAAGAATGGCATTAAAATAAAAGTAGTGCCACTTAGTTTTACAATTTATTTTGAATAGTCACTAAGGTTCCAGATGAGCAGCCCCAGAGACCTCATACGCCTAAAGATGAAAACAGGAATGAGGAATGAAATAGAAATGATATTACTAATTCCTTTTTGCTGTTACAGCTCGAGGCTTACAGGATCAATGCCAGGGACTCTCCTGTCCACAGCCCTCTGGTCTGTGATGACCACAGGCTGGTCAGAGGTGCCAACAAGAACTGGTTGAACCTACCAACTCACGATGCACTGGCCTCTGACCACAGACAAGGGTTTAAGAGCTGTCATTCAGTACCAAAGGAAATCAGATTTATACAAAAATTGTAACTACAGGCATGGAACTAGATAACTAGTAAAAGAATTTAATGGATGGAATCTCTGTTTCATTTACCAGTATTCTGTAAGAATAATTTAACTAATTTGGTTTTTCAAGTCAAGGGGCAACCTTCTTCAACAGTCTTGGCTGATTCTGGTAAACAAACAGCAGTGGTATTTGTGACAGGTAAGTACAGTTGCTCTCAAAGGCAGGGCTCTGAGATGCTAAATAATGCAAAAATTTTGGGCATTCATATCACTGAGTATCTCCTTACAGTCATGCAAGTACCTTATTGAGCTTCAAAATATCAAGTGGAAAAGCTATCTTGTGAAGAAAGACTCCCATTTAATTATTTTCTGAGATTTAGAGAAACCATGGATGAGCTTGTAAAAGGCTTAGTGATGCACTCATTATGGTATCTTGTAACATAAAGCGAAGGCTGCTTTTAGGAGCTGATACACAATTCCACTAAAGTTAACAAAGAAAGATTTGTACACAGTAAACAAGTTGAATATTTTTTATGTAATCTACATACATACACTAAGAACTATGAGAAGCAAGTTAATCAGGAATGAAATAATTTGAAGAGCCAAATGTAGACACACACACAAAAAACCTTCTGAACAACTAAAAAACCAATTTAAAATTTGTGTGTGCTAAATGATTCCCTACCATTGTAGCTTTCTGAATAAGGGGTATTTGAATTTGTGACTTATTTCCTGCAAATTAATACAGTTTCACCTGGCAGATACACCACAAATGTTTCCATACACTTTTCTTTCAGATTTACTTGCAATTCAGTGTTAATAGTTGTGTGTCAGATTTTTACTAACCGAGTGTCTACTTTCTGAAAAATCAATTTAGAATCGTTTCAAAATGGGACCATCATTAGAGCTACTTTTCCTTCCAACAAAACCAAAATAAACTATCAGCAGTGTATCCAACTGAAGAGTCCAGAGGAGCATTAGCTGTCCAGCTACTCCCTCTCCTTTCTTCTGAAATAAATGTCCTGCTGTAGTTCACACAGAACACCAACAGTAACTCATCTTTTAATGAAAACAAACCAGCTGGCTCCCAGGCTGGCTTGTTGGATTTCCTATTTATCTACCTCTTTATTTTGTAAATGTGATCTCTTACTGCCTGAAAAATATAATTTCATTTCGATGACAGGATTCTTAGTGGTATTCCACCTACTGAAATTTCTGACCTGAAGAGTGAATTCCACTCCTCTTTGCCACAGTCTGCTATTCAGTGCAATCTATAAGCTATATATGCAGTCACAGGAATCCAGCACTTAGGGTTCATACTCCAGCACCACTGATGCCACTCACTGTGTGTTATGAACCCCTCCTCACTCAAGAAGTGCCACTGAAAAAGACTGGGCCACTTACTTGACTAAATAACACCCAGTTGTTACAGGTTTGTAGAACAGAAGTTCCAGTTTGCTAGAACTTTAGTAAAGAACTGAGGCAAACAATCTGTTAGTAATCATCAGCTTTTTTTTCTCTGCAGCGTAATGTTAGATTTCAGTATCTACTGACATAAGAATTTAGTGTAATGAATGGATAATAAAATGACGATACATCAATTTCAGTAACATTATCCAAAAAAACTCCTAAGAAAGATATTCTTATGCAAGGGAAAACCAGAATACAATTAATAGAAAATGTGAATGTACACTGCTTAAACTTAATGAAGAGAAGAAGATAGCTAACATATAATTAACTGCCTACGGCAGTGCAGCTAATGGATACTGAACTGGATTCCAGTTAATCCATGTCAGGACTTCCATCACTTGTAACAATTCTTGTTAATTTTTTCACTTACTCACAGTAGTACCATTACAAATTACTTTTCAATAAGAGGTGATGGGTAATAGGCACTTTCATTACAGGCAATTTTTAAGTATCACCATGAGAAGGGCTTTACAAAATCAGAGTAAGAATTCCACACTGCTGCGTAAATGATGGGAGTGTTCAGTAACATCTGCAACAAATTAATAACAACATAGATCCCAAGACTTTAAAACACTGTTTTATACCACGCTGATTTTGTGTATCCATGTGGTGGTTTGTAGAAATCAGTAATATTGCACCCAGCCTTACAGCAAGACTGAAATTTCATTAGAAAATTATTACATTCTGTGATTTTAAAGAATTACTTCCCATAAATGAAAGCTATTGAGGTTATCTAACTACAAATGTACAAAAGCTATTTTCCCACCTGTAATGTTTTTCCTTTGTCATCTACTTTGTCAAGTTTTCTAAAAACCTTTCTGTGTGTCAGAGATTTACAATAAAAAAAACCACCAGTCTTTCTATTTACAAAAGATAATAAATTAGCGAGGTTCTTTTATGCACATCCTTCTGACATATTAAGTAGTGATAAGCATAACTTTCTAAGGAAAAAAAATTCTCTTGACATGATACTCATGTCTCTCTGAAACAGAAAAACATACATGTAGAAAGGAAGACAACACAATAAAAACAAGGAATTCATAGGAACAGCAGAACTTCAGAAGAACAAAAGGGAATATGTGCAACGCGGCTTTACAAAACAAAGAAAATGCCTCTCAGTTTGCTGAGTTCTCATGAAGAGCCCTCATATTCTTTTGAGAAAGCAATTCCTGCCTTCCAAAGTAGTTAATCAGGATATGACCCTTAGTAATGAATGTCTCTTTTCAGGATTTAAGTTGATGCAGCTGTAGTCTCTTCAAGACCTTAAATTATAAATACAGACAAAGAAGGAATCACAGGACAACTTTAAATACATGCTGTCAGTATTCAGTTACAAGGAAGGGTCAAAGATCACCACTCTGTGGCTCCAGGCTTCGTGGCTCTCTTTGGTGGCTGCGAGACAGTTTGGGGAAGCGCGTAGTCACTCTCGAGCGATTGGTTTTGCTCCCCAATTCTCCAGAAGGTGGAATATCACTAGGAAGACAAGAAAAAAAGACAGAAATAGCTAGTTTATGTTAAATGTAAATTATTCAGTAGTTATTCCAAACATGTAAAAAGCAGATGTTGTGAGAGCCTGGCAGATGACTGCAAAGTACAGCACATATCTTCAACTACACAGAACTGCATTCTTTCTACTGGTAATTCAAGTGTGAATTACAGAAAGGGCTCTTTCAAAAATGAGAACTAGTCGAACTTCCAATACTTTATGAAAGATTGCAAATTACAGGATAAAAGCATATCTCTATGAGTTACAGTTCAGAAATGGTGGGAAAAGCATTTTGAAGTGATAAAGTACAAGCGAAAAAGACAAGAGCTTGGATGATGCTCTACTTCACAATTCTCCCAATTATGGATGGATGTATCATAACATGATGAGGTACATTAGTAATACATCCCTGTTGGGAATTCTTCCATCTCTTCTGACCCACAACACACTGTAGCCTGACATGAATGAGCCTTTGGAAAAGACTCCAAGAAGAAGTACATTAAGATCAAAAACAAGCAGTAACAGAAAATTCCAGCTTACCTAGGTGATATTCAGAGGCTATAGACTCCTCGGACAACTACAGTATAAAGGGATAGCATTGTACTTTTACCATTCTTGTAGAGGACTCCACGTGGTTTTAAATTATACTGCTTACATATAGATCAACAAATAAAACTGGATTTTATATTTTGCAACAGAGCTGGGTAACACGATTACACAGCATACAGAGCCAAGCTTATTTTTATATGCAAACCCCCCACCCCAACTCTTGAAATACCTTCAGAGTGCATTAACAAATCCACAGGGGAGGAACTGCTCATCTGCTGTTCTTGCCATGTTAAACAAATACAGATACATTTTAAAACAACCACTGAATTTACTCTGTGTAGTTCCCTTCTTTCTGCAGAGTGACCTTCTTCATGGATCAGACAGCCCTGCTAAGGCCATAGACACACTCAGGTTCCACTTGGGCAATCCGAACAGCCACATGGGAGAGACCTTAGCAAAGCAGATGCATTTAACAAGTCCTGAGACCAAGGGGAAAATTCACCTGCAGGAAACAGAGCCCTTCTGCAAGGTAAGGCAGCTGTACCACTGGTAGTCATGAGCTCTTTAAGTGCACTGCACAGACTGGCTGTTAGTCACAAACAGTAACAGAAAAACAGTATAGAAAAATTGTGTCCAGTTCAGATGCTAAACATTAACAGAAAACAAAACTCTGTGTTTTTAATGGTCTAAATTCGTGAGCACAACACTCTAAAATAAACTTAGTTAAAAGAAAAAAAGATTTTTCTAAATTAAAATTCACTGCATTCCTATTATAGTATTTAGTCTTTCTGGGTAACTAGGAAGTCCTTCACATGAAAACTGCATCAAATACCTGTGGTATACATCCTTCTCTTCTTCAATGTCAAGATGAACAAGTTAGATCTTTAATTCATTATTTTTCTTGTCACTAAAAGAAAAAACTAAAACTGTATTTAGTGTGTGTTGTTAATACTTGATAGCGCAGGATAACTGAACTTCCAACCCTGGCCTTATGATTTTTATCTGGAAACTCAGCAAAGCTGGCTAAGTTGCTGTAGAGAATTCTGATCATGTGAATCCAATTTCAGCTGTGCTCATTAGCATGGATTTTTTTAGTAACATGAATATTATTAGTCATTATTTTTATACTATTTATAAAATTGCAGTAATGCAGTGTTGATATTCTAATAGAGCATAAGATGCTGCCTTCAGAAGCTTGATTCTGTGTTAAAACATGCATTTTTCAGAACACATAAACTTAAAAGCATCTAAATATCAAGTATTCAATGGAATCAAATTAAATTTTCACCTCACTAGGCTTTTCTCAATCTAAAATAGGTTAATTTACCATCATGATGATACCACTGCTGATAGTACTTTAGCTTTATCAGGCAGACAGGCAACTCCTTTACACATGCACATTGCAGAAGCAAGCAGTGTTATTATTCCTATTGAAAGTACATTTTAATACACAAGCTCCTCCTGCTGGCATGTCCTCAACATGACACTAGTGTCACCCACTGGGAAGCCACTTTACCCTCCCGTAGGAAAAATGCCCAAAGAAAAAATTACCAAAGGTGCAAAATGAATTCCCCGAAAATGAACAGATATGAATTAATATCAGATAAGCATGGCTGAGGTAACAAGATCATCTTAGGATAATTACATGAACACCAGTGCCTGTGAATGAAGGCCAAAAACTAGAAGTAACTCTGCTAATTTAAATGATGCTACTGAAGAATGAGATTATATCTAATAACGAAATCAGAGATAATTTGTCTTAAATGCCTCAGCTAATTTTCATAAGGGCAATCCAAATTCTGAGATGAATCATAGAATCATAGAATAGTTAGGGTTGGAAAGGACCTTAAGATCATCTAGTTCCAACCCCCTTGCCATGGGCAGGGACACCTCACACTAAACCATTTCATCCAACCTGGCCTTGAACACTGCCAGGAATGGAGCATTCAAAACTTCCCTGAGCAACCTGTGCCAGTGCCTCACCACCCTAACAGTAAAGAATTTCTTAGAGGTGAGGAATTAGATCTTCATGCATTCAGCATGAGAAAGGAAACTGGAGCTGAAATTGAATTGACCAACTTCCATGGAAACAGATGATGCATGGAGAAAAAGGGCTGGAGTATTAAAAAGAAATCATACATTTATAAAAGTGTATCTCTTAAGCCCCTTCCCATCTTCCCTCCTTCAAAAACTGATAAGGAAACTTGCCACCTCACTTGTCTGTTTCAGCTCTAGCTTTTTACTCTACAATTAAAATACTGACTTTCAAATAATAGCCAGGAGGTTTAACTATTAAATTTGGGAAAGAAATGATCCACCAAAATGTACGATAATCAAGCAGGAGGAAAAGATTAATTGCCCATCTCTTCTACCTCCTGTTACGATAATTAATAATTTGGTTCTGGCTTTGAGGTCAAATAATACTTCACGACACCTTTTTAAACCTCTAGTCTGTTCAACAGGTCACATATTCCATGAACTATTGGGCAGAGCTAATGAAGACCTTAAAATGATCCTGCCACAATTTCTGGCAAATGCACATGAAGATGAAATTGAGACACTTCTTCTGAATCTATTTTTGCTGATGTGTGTTTGGGTTTGAGAAAGAAGGAACAAGCACACCTACGTGCAGTGTTTGCAAATCCTCTCATTTGTCTCATTCAGCAGCAACAGTCTTTGGGCCACTTTTTGGGGAGGTTGAGATAGGGTTCATCTACAGCTGGTAGTTTTATTTAGATTAAAATACAAATTTAAAATATGTAAATCTAAACCAGGGAGTAGCTACTGTAGATCAACTCCTCCAGGATAGCTACGGCAAATCCCTGTGGTAATCCCTCACTTCCTCTTCTACACCTCTGAGTTTCACCTGCTCAGTTTTAATGTAACATTCTTATTTCTTTTACCTTCATAGCCACTTGAAGTCTTCTCAGGGTTTAGTTTTCCTGGCTGAGCCTGGCAGGCAGCCAGACACTTGCTAGGCATTACCATGTTCAGCAGTGGAATGTTCAACTATTAAAGGCTCAAGTTCTTTTCTACATTCTCATCTTGTCCCATTCTGAATTAAAAAGTGGCCTACTGATGCAATCAATTTCTTCTTCCTTCCAGATCATTGTTTAGCTTTTAAGCATTCCTGATTGATCTGTCCAGTGTTTGTCTGGATATCAATTCAGCTTCATTGATTTTGTTTTGGTGCCAAGTTCTGGCTGAAGTACATCTATAGAAAATAGCTTAAAGTAACTGCTCTTTTAAATCAGCTTCATACCTTTCATTTATTGCTTTCTGTGTTATCAAAATGTAAACTGCATTTGTCTTTTTCTTTATGCATTTAGCATATGAAACCGCAGTATTCTCTCAGCTGATACTGCAAACATTTAAATTAAGAAATTTATTTCCCATCTCACTGTCTTCAGGAAAATTAGAGAGGAATTTCTCATAAAAATATAACATGTCTGCAATTGGAGATACTTTTGTAACAGCCAGAGATCAGAGACCAGAAGTAACAAGCACATCCTGGGAGGGTGGCAAAGCTCAGAATAAGGTATTTTTTAATACACATATATATCTCACATGCAAATGCATCTCTGGAGGCATTCCTGATTCTAGTTTTGCTTCAGTTGTATTAAACATACCTCATGAAGGCATTAGCTGGCAGATAAATTTGGGTTCACCAGTTTCTTGCATTATTAATAGGAATTTTTGGACATGACCCCAATATTTAATGTGGTAAACTGGATTAAGGCAGGCAGCCCCCTCAAAACAATGCTTATACTAAGAGATTCTTCTTAGACACGAGAACTAATTCTGACTTGCCAATACAGCAACTCCCAACACCTTGTTCTGCCAATTAAAATCAGTTAAAATACCTGTTTAGTGGCATTATTAACTACGACTCTGATTTCATCAGATCTTTTTATATACCCTAGTAACTCCTGCTTTGCAGTGATCTAGCTGAAATCCTTGTTTCTAGCTGCTGAAGTGTAAAAATAATTGGAGCCACAGTTCTGCCAGCACTCCCAACTTTGTAGAAATGAAATATAATTATTAATGAGAAACAGCGATCTCCATCTATTAATTCATATGACTGAGTTGGGATGTTTAAATAGTTACCTAGTAGCAGAAGAAACAGAAAGATATGGGTAAGATAATCCCTCTACAGCCCACTCTGACACTGAAAATCCTGAAGATGCTATTAAAGTTGTCAGGTTAAAAACCAAATAATTTCCTATCATTATTAGATCTGAATTGATCAAGAGATGGAAAGCATTAATTCTAATATTCTATTCAATTAATACACAACTCCTTCTACTTCCACATATATATCTGTGCAGCACAACACAGTATTCAGTGACGTATTCAGTCTCTTCCAGCTGTGAAATAATTACAAACACAGAATTGTGCTTCCAGTTGTTGTCATTTGAACGATCCTAACTTGAATGTTCTCATGCTACAAATCAGTTTCCATACCAGTATGAAAATTTTCTTCATAAGCATCATCTGCACTGATATTTGAATATTTCTGTAAACGGTAACACTGTACCTAATGATCGGATCTTTGTTTGCTTCTACTAACTTTACTGTGAAGTTGGATGGTTACAGTACAGCAAATGTTTTGTATCCATTAGCTAGACACTATCCAATGAATAACACCTACAACTGATTTTGGATTAAATACAGTCTCATTCAGAAAATGCTCAGAACTCTGTAAAATGACCTTTCCTGAATTTACATCCGAGAAATACCTAAAGTCTTGTTTCTTGGCTTTCTAATACATACTAACATCTGCATTTGGGAATGTTTCCTTTCTGCTTCTTGTGCTGCCCCTGCCAGAATAACATAATGCATAAATACGTTATTCACACAAATGATCTCTTCACAACTCACTAGAAAGCCAGAAACCACTGAACACACATGCAAGAGAAAGTTCATCAGAATACGATTTAGTTATAATTGCTATAATTGGTTTGTGTATTTCACTGATTATCTGAAAGGCAGGAACTTGGGCTACCACATCCATAAAAGCACCAATATTTTGTTCTGTTGGGGTTAGCTGGCTCTGTGCAAGCAGCATAACCTACCACTTTCCTGTGACAGGTAATTTAATGAACCAATGCTTTAGAAGCAGATCATGTTCCAAGGTTATGCATATAATAACAAAATTGCATGATCTGATTTCATAAGAACAGTGTTCAGTGAACACCTGGATATATTTTTTCCTGCTAGTACCATAATGATCATCTTTAAGGGAAGCACAGACAGATGTAGGATACATTTTTCTTGAAAGTATTGAGGTATCTAAAAATGAAGTCATGCATCAGGATTCACAATGTATCATACATGTGAAAATAAAAGGAGTAAAACTTTTGTTTGAC
Organism: Melopsittacus undulatus; assembly: GCF_012275295.1. Classification (NCBI taxonomy): domain Eukaryota; kingdom Metazoa; phylum Chordata; class Aves; order Psittaciformes; family Psittaculidae; genus Melopsittacus; species Melopsittacus undulatus. The sequence goes on from NC_047534.1 coordinate 16,412,308, forward strand.
AAGTAGCAATTTTGATGTGCTGAGACAGCAGTGCATTGCAGTGACTAGCCACGCAATTCCTCCTCCATTTGCACAAACTGCCTGCATGCAAAAATGACATGGAATGGAGACAAGTTACCAAATCAGCTTTTAAGCAGGTCATAATCAATATGATTGGCATTGGAAGTAACAACAGGAAGCCTGCAGGACGTGTGGTCTCAAGACACCAGTGTGTGAGAAGCCAGTAAAAGGAGTTGATATATATCAACACTTGTGAGCTACCTGCCCTCTGCTTTACAGAGCAGAAAAATGTGAAGTCGACCACCTTTTGGGCCAAGTGGCGGGTGGGGGGAAAGAAAGGTTTGCCATCTTCTCTAATTTGCCTAACTTTACCAATAGCACAGAGAAGAAAAAGTCTGAAACCTGAAAGCATTTCTACCTGTTCATCCCTATCCTTCAGCAGACACTGAGCTCGCCAATACACTCACAGAATCACAGAAGAGTTTGGGTTGGAAGAGAACTTGGAAGCTCATCTCATTTAACCCCCCTGCACTGAGCAGGGACATCTTCAACTACATCAGGTTACCCATAACCACATCTAGCCTGGCCTTGAATGTCTCCAGGGATGGGGCATCCACAACCTCTCTGGGCAACTTGTGCCAGGATTTTACAACCTTCATTGTAAAGAATTTCTTCCTCACATCCAGCCCAAACCTCCCTCTTTTAGTTTAAAACCATCACCTCTCATCCTGTCACAAAAGGCCCTGCTAAAAAGTCTCTCCCCATCTTTCTTATAGGCCCCTTTTAAGTACTGAAAAGCCACAGTAAGGTCTCCCAAGGGCCTTCTCTTCTCCAGGCTGAACAACTGTAACTCTCTCAGCCTTTCCTCATAGAAGATGCTCCATCCCTCTGATTATATCTGTGGCCCTTCTCTAGATCCTCTCCAACAGGTCCATATTGTTCCTGTAGTGTGGACTCCAGAGCTGGACACGGTACTCCAGGTGAAGTCCCTTTGACTAATGTCAGTTGCAAACTCAGTGTGTATTCCTGCCTTCCTTCACCATGTCTGACTTGGAGCCTGGATAACTCAGCTCTGGGAGTAACACAGTGCAGTTACCAGTCCCCCATTCCCATTCACACCAGCAGCAAACAGCTGCTGGTGCATTAGTGCAGAACTGCTGCTGCTTTTTCCTGGTGTCTCTGTCCCCTCCATGCTCTTTCCCTCAACTTTGCTCCACATTCAGCCAGGCAAGAGTATCTGCCAACAAGCACTAGCAGCTACACTTTTCAATATAGTTTCAGTAGTCTTCATGGGAATAATTCAACTTGCTGAGTTTTGCAAGCAAACTGACCAGCATAAAAACAACCTGCACAAACAACTGCCATTATTATTTTATTTTTATGAACAAACCCCTCTTTTAAAACTACCATTAAAGCAAATGGAATGATAAAGAAAAGTTGTGATCAAAACATGTTTTGATCTTCCAAGCAAGTGCTTGAGTTTTAATTGCTCCATCAAGTTAAGAAGTATCAGCTGCTTCTCTCAAGCATCTTCATTTCTCATGAAGATTACAGCATGATATTAACACAGGCAAGAAGGCTGAAAAGAGCTGCCCTGACCATTCCCAGGGACAGGTCTAGATTGAAATGGATGTCATGTTAACAGTAATAACTATGAAGGAGAAAAATTAACAAACAAACACTGCCCACAGAATCCTAGAGAATCACAACCCTCTTCTGGAAAAAATGTCAGTAGTAACAGTAAAGAACAGTGCCTTATAGCAATCACTCTTCTGGGGGTTTGTTCCTAGTCTTAAATACTAAGGACACCTTACTTCACTCCATCAGCTTGATACTAATAGTGATCCAGGAGCTAAACACTCAAAAAAACAGGTCTTAATTTTAACCTTTGGGAGCTCTTAGATCGTTCTTCATTTTAGCCTATTATTTTTTCTTTTCCCTAAGCTAAAATAAATAAATAAATAAGGATATAAATACGCACACTGAGCTGGATAACACATAGAAAATACTTCACCTGCCCCTGGAAACAGAACCACAGAGAGATAGTTGAGACTTGGCACAGTGAATGAACCCTGTACTCTCTAAATAAACAAAAGTAATCAAGATGGGAAAATGTGTAAATAAAGTGCAGAATTGAGTACTGTCCACAGAATAACACGGGAAATGCCGACTTTGTTCTCGGTAATGAAGACAAAGAGTAATGTTTACATTTAATCCAACACAGAAAGAGAATCTAATCAAAGCAGGTATGACACTGCCCAGTAAATGACGCTGGGGGCCAGCCCGGGGTTGCAGTGCTCTTGATGGATTAGACAGACACTAAACTAGCACCAGGCTTGACAGCAAAAAGACGACCACAGTAATAAGCAACCGAAATCACATTTCCTTTCGAGTCAGGTTTCGATTCTTTTCTCTGTCAGAAAGAAAACGGCACTGACAAATAAAGGCTCATTGCTTTTTTGAATTCCAGCTTCAAATTAGGCTAACAGGAAGCAAAATTTGCTCTCTCTACTCCAGTGAAGTGCACAGCACGCTGCTGGCCATGATCTCCTGAAATTTTGGGGTCAGTTCTCCAGGTGTCATCAGATTCAGAATCTTTAAAAAGCACATCACCTTATTCCCTTCTTTAATGCAAATGTAACTTTGCCACTGAATCTGGAATAAAAATAAGTTAAATTTACCATAAGCTTGCTCCTTGCCAGTGTATGCAAGAAAAATCAATTCAGAACAACAGTGACCCGCTGGACTCTCATATTCCTGGCAGGCATTTAAGTGCAACTCCAGCACTGGAGCTCATGTCTGGCAACTGGGAAGTAGCAGTTCAGGAGCTGATGAATATTCTCAGCTCTCAGCTACATAGAGAAGCCTGTTGCTACCCAAAGTATTTGCTTCTGTAGCACACTTTTCATCTTTTACCTATGAACTCCCCAGGATGTTCCTCCTCTCCTTGTCTCTGTGTTCTGTAGCTTTCGGCCACATGAAGTCTTTGGTGTTAAAAGCCTAAACACCCTTGATACAGGACACTTTATGGCTCTGAATAAATGTTGAGCTAAATGGAAACTGAAAAAGCTGCTGAGGTATCACTTTCCCTGGTTTAGAAACAGATTGGTGAAGCATCTTTATGGAGAAGTCAATCCTACATATGAATGGATACTGCACCAGAAGGCAGTATGATGATGCAAATTTTATCTTTGTTAGGGTAGTTCTTCTTTCAAGCAACAGGAGAAAAGTCTCAGAAGACCCCATATACAGCATGCTCCTCCTTGAATACAACTGCACCCACCTGAAAAGCAAACGGCTGCCCTGATGCAATAAGAAGACTATTTATGCCCTACAAAGTGCACAGGTGATATTCACTCGACTGCAGTATCAACAGCTCTGCAGTTAGACATGAATCATTTTTAATCTTACACATACAGCTGCCCTGTGCTTATAAGGCAGCACTGGATTTTATCAGAGCCTTCAGGATTAAGATGCATTTGACTCAGCTGCAGCACTATCAGTACAAATATGATAAAATATTCAGTCTGCCTGACAATGCAAACCAGCCCCATTTTATTCCCCTTTGGTCATACCTAGCTACTGTCAATACCTAGTGCTTTGGGATTTCTCTCTTTTAATATGCAGTAGTCTTCCACTGAAAGACTTTTAAAGGAGAGAGATGTTCAGAGTTGTTCAGTATATTTATTTACCCAGAAACTGTATTAAGACTAATAAATTAAATCTCCTATAAAGAATTGGCTTATGAACTCTTAAAAGCCAGAATAAAATTTCAGAAACTTCAGAGTTATACCAGACATGGAATAGTAAGAAACAGGTTCTTCGGCCCATTTTGCAGTTGCAAAATTAAGCAATTTTATGCAAACTGGTTTACAAAGCACAGATTTCTAACACTCTGTACAGTGAACAGCAACCCCTGCAGACACATTCATTAGTGGTCCTGATTACTACGTATCATGCATTTTACTAAACTCTAAAGTGTAATTGTCTTACACTTTTTAAATCTTCACCTAAAACTAAACCTTCCTACTGCTGTTGGTGTAATCAAACCCTGGGGACTGTGTAATTAGTAGGTGAAGATTTGAAGAAAAATTACCCTGGTTTGCTCTTGGAGACAGTGACATCAACCAACCCAGTACAAATCCTTCCTGTAATTTCTGTCTAAAATTGGGTTATTTTAGCAAGAGTAAACTGAAGAAGCCTGTTTCACTATAAAGCAGATCTGCATTAGGAAATCTGCAAGCTGTTCTGACTACAGCATCATAGCCAAGAATAACCCGATGTTATACTTAGACCCATGTAAATCTGCGAAGTACTCCAGTCCCTGGGTTAGGGACATGCTGAAACAGCAAGTGGACCAAATGTAGAAAGGATACCTGTGCAATCTCTGCATGCTGCAAGTGAACCAGAACTGTGTGACGAGGCTGCCTCTGTTACACCTGCACAAACCTCAACAGTCTAGGTAATTTTGCATTTCTGACCTGATATTTGGCCTAATTTGTACCTACAGAGAAGGTATTGGTGATCTCAGAAGCAGTCTAAAGAATATTCCTTAAAAACTAGCAACAACAACTTTCTTGCAGAGAAGTATGCATGCAACCATTAATTTTTGTTATTAATAGATGAGTGCCTATAATTACACCAACTTATTCTAGCATCCTTCAGCTAACTCTTCATGGATTCTTCTATCACCACAGAAGTGCCAAATGCATTAAAAATACACCATAAAAATAGCAGCTGAAATACAACAGAATTAAGTGGACTATGTTTATAGCTGGCAGATCAACAAAACCAAGAAACAAAGCTTCTGGAGGATGTTTTGAATTTCAGTGATGGCCTGCAGCTAATTCATGCTGCTTTCACACGAGAAACTGATGGCTGCTGAAATATGTTTTAATACAACTTCAAATGAGGAAAAAACCCACCTCCTTTTGAAAAACCATGCGCTGAGGCATAAACAAACTTGTTATGGTGTGGATTAAAGACAAGCACATGCACAACTACAGAGATACCTCCCTTATGAAGATTATTTGCTTCATGTATTTGAATGGATGAATCCATTTATCTGTTACTGTCAGTGCTGCACAAGAAGAAGCATGAATAAGCACTGGAAGACTGCAATATAAGATGCATAAACAGATTTTTCTAAACCACATCTTCATGACTATTCCTCACTGGTGTATATGCTAAGAGAAAAAATTAAGCTTACATATCTATTTCTCAGCAAAGACTCCTTCACTCCTCAAAACCTTTTCCACTGTGGAAAAGTAGTTAGACTTTACCTTTGGTTTTATTTCTAGTGAAATAAGTACTACAGAATAGGTCTTTTCTTGCAACACTCAAAATCTAACAATTACATGAAGAGAAGAATTTTCAAGTCACGTGGAGATCTCATAGCAGCCTTCCAGTATCTGAAGGTGGCCTACAGGGATGCTGGAGAGGGACTATTCATTAGGGACTGTAGCGATAGGAAAAGAGGTAATGGGTTCAAACTGAGATAATGGAAGCTCAGTTTAGCTATAAGGAAGAAGTTCTTTACTGTGAGGGTGGTGAGGCACTGGAACAGACTGCTCCAAGAAGTGGTAAATGCCCCATCCCTGGCAGTGTTCAATGCCAGGTAGAACAGAGCCTTGGGTGACATGTTCTAGTGTGAGGTGTCCCTTCCCATGGCAGGGGGTTGGAACTGGATGATCTTGAGGTCCTTTCCAACCCAAACCATTCTTTGACTCATTAGAAAAAAATCAAACAAACAAACCTGCTGTTCTTGTAATGCTGTAAAATTCACAGACAAAAGCATGTTTACACACAAATGTTCTGATTTAAACAACAGTGTTTTCAATCCTAATTCCTTCTCTCCCTCTCTCCCCCTTATTTTTTTTTTCTTTCCACAAAAGATTCCTCAAGGGCAATTAAAGGGAAACATTGACATTTCGGGAGATCTGTAGCTAGCCCATGTTTGAGAGCTTAGTTTGTGGTATTTCTGACAATGGATTACATTAATACACTATGCTAAATTGCAAATGCTATCCTGTGCCAAAAAATACTTGCAAATGTCAGAGAGAAGCACCCAATATGAAAAAAGTCCTCTTCTTAACCTGGAGTGATTACTTCTGCACCAAGCCTGATGGATGGGCTACAGCACACAAACAGTGTTGGGCTGGTGCTGGCTGTGACCCATCGTGACTCTGAGCAGTAGGAAATGGAAGCACAGTGACATACAGGAATCATTTGTTGCTTGTCTCTATCAGGTACACTGGAAAAATACCATTTTGATAGGAGCTGAAGAGAGAACACAGGTTGCCCTGACTGAAAGGAGATGCGGCTAACCCATCAGGTCATGTTATTCAGCCCCTTGGGTATAAATCCACTAAGTCATGCTCTCATTAGAGTGCTGCCTTCATACAGCAAATAAATACACACTTACTGGTCTGTGAGTTCTTCCATCTTCCACACACTAGAAATTCTTGAGAAAGTGTGATTTTCCAGATGATCTGCATTGTTGCCAAATATCTCAATCAAGCTTCCGTTATAGTATAATTCAAGCTGAAAATGGTAAGTCAAAGACTTTCACTTGAACATACACTCTGAATGTAAGCAATTCTTGTCTGTACCTGAAGTTCTCTCTTATAAACTGTGTCTACCAGTTTCATGACCCTATATAACATTTTTCTAAGTAGAGATTTGAACTTCTCAACTCAATTTGAACTTGACTCATTTGAACTCAAACTGAGTTTTGTCCAGGTCATGTCACCCAGGCCAGGCTAATGTAGTTTTCAGTGATATATCTTGCCATGCAGACTGGTTAGAGTCAGTGAGAAGCCCTTAAGTTCCTTCCAACATATCAAACAAAGACAGGAGGAGAAGTAACCTCACCCTGTGGTAGAACAGTATGGCTTCAAAAACCTCATGAAGTGCCAGAGTTGCACAGTGTGTAGCTTCCAAATGTATGATAAATGCAAGAGAGATATATTATAAATAAGAGATTATATGGGATTTTTCAGTTCCATTAATCAGTTACTATTCATTCTAGGAACAGGTATTTAAATAAAGACTTCCCTCTTTAGTTGTACATTTCAAAGTCTAACTTAAGAATAAAATAAAAAAAGCACCACAGGTGATCTGTGCTGTGAGAACCTGTCAATAAAGACAGTACACAACCTCATCTGCTCAAAGCCCTCACACTACACTACCTGCCTGAAACCTGCCTTCAGATGTATGGAGAATGTAACTTGGAAAAGTTCTCTTTGTGGAAATGTCATGGGCTTTTCCGGTACTCTGCCACTCCAAAAGGCAGACTCGGTTTCGGAACATTGCAGCTCTCACTGTACACAGTGGAATAACACATCATTAAAAGGAGTCTCCACCAAGGCTTTGTTTTGAAGCTCATGATTGGTAACTGAGGGCTATGGATCCCTGAGCTCTCCTACCCAGATGCACTTGCACACAGATGGCTCTGACTGACCAGATGGCTTCTTACAAAACAACGTGTTTATAGGAATAGTTTCCAAAACACTTTCTGGTGGTACAGCTTATTTTCTGTAAGAGACCTGCAGATGGTTCCCTTTCCCTACCTAGAAGGTCTCCAAGATCTCTCTCTTGAACTAGCTGCTACACAGTCTGCAGCTACTGATGCTGGTACTTGACTGTGAAAATCTGAAGCTAGCAATTTGCTTAAAATAACCTCCAGAAAGAGAAACTTTAGCTATTATAGATCAGCCAGTTTAAGCACAGCTGTAGAATAAATATTACAAACTGGTCTGCAGGATTTAGTAGGCCAAAAAGTAAGCTTTGAAAGCCACAAGTTCGATTCAAGGAATTCATGTAAATTTGGGCAAGGGTGCTCTTGTTTAACTTGTGTTCTTTGCCAACATTACTGGCATGGCCAACAAGAGTAATTAAGTGGGTATCAATGCTTTAGGTTTATGATTGTCATGAAGCCCAATATCAGATTCTACTAACCATGAAGTTCTGTAAGGTAGTGGACAAGAAACTTGCTCAAGAAGAGAAGGATTTCTGAAAAAAACATTATTTACATCTATCAGAGGTATCTGTTGGGCACACATGTGCCAAATGAAGCAGTGAAGTATCTGAAACAGCCCCAAACGACCATGCTATAAAGTGCACTTAACATACACATTTACCATAATGTGTCTATTCTAGTAACTGTTACTATACAGACACCTGCTGAAGAGATTAAAAAGTTAAAATGAGAGAAAAAAAATCCTCATTATCAAATAAAAATACTTTTTTTTCCCCCCAGGATGGTGATCTTCGATCAACTGGACTGTACATAAAAATATATTTGAGGATTTTAAATGTTTGTGGAACTTTGATATTGACAATTCTGTGCTCATTTTAAAACACTGTATTAAAATTTAGACCTTGGGTGGGAAATAGACAGAAAGGTACAGTTTTGGTAGTTTAAAACATGAGAGCTCCCACGTGTTGGAAGGTTGAAACTATCATACATTAGGGACAGCAGAAACACTGTGGCATCTGCAATGTTTGGGCTCATTCTCAGTTACTGATTGTTGGAGTTGCAAAGTCCTCTGTGTTCTCCTCCTCCGGAAAAGTCAGCTCCAGCAGCATAATGCTATGGACAGAGAGGAGAACTAGGAAATAAAGTGTTCAGACATGTCTAGTTTCATTTACTAGAGACTCTCGAAAAATAAATAGGAAATAAAACCCTTTTTCAATTAATTAGGTTGTTTGTTTGTTGTTTGTTTGGTTTTACTACTTTTTGTCTTTCAGAAGAATCCTACTCAAGTAATCATGTCAGAAAACAGTTTACATTGTAAAAAGAAACAACCAGACAATTGCAAACAAGAGTATTAGACTTAGCTTCCTTTACAAATCATGTATACTTGTTAATACACAAAAAAAATCTGAAACTCTGATAATTATTGTTATTTGAAGGGAAGAAAGGAAAAGCTCTGAACAGTTTCTTAGCTATTCAAGTAGAAATACGTTATACATGCCTACAAGAAGAGTTTTTATCAATCCTGTCCAGCTGTCCATCTCTTTCAAATGTAAACGTTACAAATGGCTGATACTCTGAAAAACACAAGGATCACCCTTATAAACCTGTCAACTGGGAAACCTGTCATTCCTTAGTTAAAAGAAAGTTAAATTATTTGCTAGGGCAATTAAAAATGCATCTTGCAAAAATATATTCAGAGCATGAGGAGGAGAGAATGGGAGCTCATGGATCTGAGGATTAAAGGAAGACGAAGTTTTATCCCAGGAGCCAGAGAACAGGGATACTGAATGGCCACCAAGCTGGTCAGACCTACAAATTAGAGGAATCTCTTCTTAGCAGTCATTTACTTTGCTCTATAGCTGGAGCAACAACTGAATGCAGAATATTCACTGAATCAAGCCTTCTCATGCCAAGATCTCAGGTGGAGCTGAATCTTTATACTCAATAAGAATTCGTTAAAATACCCAAATATGGGTTTTTTTTTTCAAGGCTTCCTTTCAAAGGAAAAACATACATTCTACATACTGTTTCAGCAAAACATTCTATGCCTGTAGTTAACCTCTTCTTTTGTCACTCTTTCAGCTACCATTGTTATTTCAATAAATGAAAGCAAATCCCAACTACTTCTAATGTAATGGCTTCTTTCCTGTGTGCACAAAATCAGTAAAGGAAAATAAATCCCATGAGAGTTTTTCTGTTTCCTCTTTTCATTGTTTCCCACCATCTTCCTTTTCAACTCATTTCCACATACATTCTCTTCATTCAGTCCAAACTGTTTCAGTCTTTTCCTTCTGTTACTTTTCATAGCACTGCTCTGCTCTTACTCCACTTCTTTATTCTTATTCCCTACCTTCTCCAGTTTTTCTCTATTAATTCACATCAACAGCCACACCACCATTTATTACCTAGTACTTTCCCATATATTGTTTCTCTTTACACCTAATTCTTCTCTCAACAAACTCCTGTGCTGTCTTGCTTCTATGTAGCTGAGTCAAGTTGTTCTCACAGCTCCCATCTAAACCCATTCTCTCCTGTACAATCTACACATCAAGTTCTCTCTTTCAAATCAATTTACCTACTTCATCTTTCATTTGGCCCTCATTTCACATTTTCTTGATTACAATATAGACCTCAATGTCCTGTTGCCTCTCTCAGGTTTTCAATCACAGAGACCTCAGAGGATGACACTGGAGCTTTGTCAGGACATCCTACTGAGTCTTGGGTGTGTTTTTATTCTACTGTTCTACTTCCCAAAATATATTTTGTGGAAACTACTAGTTTAAGGCACTTTTAGTGCACTTCCCCAGGCTAAAAAACTTTCTTTGAAAGTTCTTACTGGACAAGTCACTCCAGTTAAAATAACTCTAGTGAACAATCACCTACTGTTGCAATCTGGACTTTTCCCGTTTTATGCACTGCTGTTAAATTAATCTAAACCAGAACCTAGACACTGTGTGAACCCTAATGTATGGTAATGTCATCTTCCTAGGTATCTTCTGTTCTGATTTGCTATTAAATAAATAGATCATCTACTGCTGATAGACAGTAAAAAGAGGGTGAAGTGAGCATATTGGTACAAAGCCACAATGCTTACAAGAAACATACATTAATTCTGTATTTGAGTGGCAGGTAAAGCCATCATATGGCTAACCTGACGAGAACAATTTCATTTTTTATTCACTGAGGAAAATCATGCCATATTACAAAGAAAAAGTTTGAAGAAGGCTTAAAGCAAAAAAAAAAAAAGTAAAGTGATCATTTGATACCTTATTCCACAGTAAAATGCTTTCATGCCATCAAGAATGAGGATGGTATTTTGCAGCACTGCACACAATCACATCAGCTTCTCCAGTATCCTACCTGCCACAGCTAGGATATAGAAATTTGTTCCAGATTCAAAACTGACATAAGAAGCTATAAAGAACACTGGATTTGTTGTTCAGAAATTAGGTATGGACAAAAGAAGGAGGATTTTATGCGTGTTTAGAATTAAAAACAGTTTCTGATTCAGCTCACCAAATGCACCTGGGAAAACACTTGCCAGTCAGGCAATTCTGCAGGAAGTGTATCATCAGTGTAAGGGTTTGTCAATGAGCAACAGAAAATGAGGTGATTCACATTTAGACCCTAAGCTACAAAACTCTGCAAAGGGTTATATATATTCTCTCAGTTTAATGGATGGATGTCTAAAAACTTGTTGCCTCTGTCTACTAAAATAACAAGAGATCTCCACATTTATGTAAAATATTTGTCTTCATCTACCAATTTACTTCATATCTGTGCAAGATATAACTACCATCCATTCCCAAATATATCCTACATGTTCCAGTTTACTCTGGCACCATCATTAACAGGCAAATGCGTGCTGTAAAAATCTCAGCAGAGAAAGCAGACAGCTAATGGAGATTTTTACCCCTGGACTTCAAGGAGTGGGGCTCCTTCATCACTGCTGCCACTAGAACTGAGCAAACCACCAAACTGACCTTCAAGGTAGGACTAAACTTCCCAACCACACACAGGAGAAAACTCTTTCTCAAAAAATACAAGTCCCAGAAGCTAGGATTTTCACAAACAGGAAAGGTATTGGAGAGTTGTAAGTCACAGCCACTTGCAGTAGTGAGACACAAACAACCCCTTTCCTATTCCACAACATTTTTCCCATCTGTGACGACTTGTTGCTAAATATCCAGAAGTGGAGCTGAAATGCATTAGCATTCCAGTTAGCTTGGTTTTATTCAAGATACTTTACAATGGCAACTGTTTTAATTCTGAAGCATATTAAAGATTTTACTTTATCGGTGTAAGTTAACCTGTACTTTGAGTACTCACCATTACAATTAGTTGTTATATTACTACCTTATTGACAGAAATGTGAATTTAAAATAATAGGTGAGAACTATAAGACACAAGACCAGAGATGGCAGAGATTAAAATTATATTTTTGCAAGCGCCTTTTCTGGTTTAATTTTTTGTTGCTTGCAAAGTAAAGAAGATAATTACAAACGTAGTCTCTTTTTTTTTGCCCATCCTCAAAACTTAAAATTTGTTTCCTGCCTCCAGATTCCATTCTCTGCCCCCAATTTCAGAAGCACCTGCTGCGGTACAGGAATGCTGGAATATCTAGAGAGTTCACTTTTTAACAAGGGAGTGCATGAGACTTGCCTGTTACCAAGGAAACAGGATTGCTGCTGTAATGGCACAAAAATTAACTGTCTCTGTGTTCATTTATGAGACAAAATCTTAACCTCTTCTTGTGCTGCTCCAAGTTAAATATGTTAGGAACAAAACCTGCATAGTTTAGAAAACCTGTCTCTTCATAAAGACTTGCCGAGTTTGTTAACAAGCAATAAAACAGCAAGACGAAAACCAAGTAAATCGTAGAATCAAAGCATCTTGATCCAACTGGTTTGTTAGTATAACACTGAGCAGCATCCTACCTCAACCCAAGCTGCCTGGACCAAGAAAACCAGTTATGCAAAATAGTTACCTTGTACAAACTGGGAATCAGGTGTAATCAAGAGTAGTAATAGGGACTCAAGTGACATTATTTCTCCATGTTGTAAAGGTGTTAAATGAAAAAATTTAGGTAAATTTAGTTTTCATATTTTCATGTTAGGCAACTTGGCATTTTCACTAACTCTTAGAGCCATTTTTATTATTTGCAAAGACAGATGGAAATCAATCCATCAGAAAATGCACAGCACAGTAAAAGCTCATTTTGTACAACACTGAAGTTTGCAGTACCCTTGAACACAGCTTTGCTCAACATAATCTCTATTTGTTTCAGAGCTTTGTAAGTTGGTATTTATGAAGGAAATTGATATATACCAAATAGCTACCAAAAACAATACAGAAAGTGGGTTTTGACTGCTACTGTCAATCTACTTGAGATTTTTGCCCAAGTCGTTTAAGCCATGCAACCATGGAGAGCATTTCTTGTACATTTCTACACCTATAAAAGAAACTCCATACCATAGCCTCTCCCTCATTTGTTTCAACAATTTCAGGCACACAATCCCAGTGCCTGCTTCAACATTTTTATTTTCTCAGGCAGCACTAACAAGGTTTTATTCTGAAGCAACTATAAAAGATCACAAACACTCAAATACTTCCAATGGTGACTGAAGAATATTAAATTCTAGGATGGTATACACTAAATAATTCTCATAAGCACCGTAAAGGTCACTTTGAATACTAAGAAGCATGATAAAAATCTACCTGATAGAATACACTCAACAAATACCTATTTGTGAGGTTTGTTGAAAAACTCCTAACAATTAACTTTGTACAGGAAGTCTGGCTGACTTTATTGAGATGGTAATCAGTGTAAGAGTCATAATGTTTGAAAGCGAAGGTTTAATGGCAAGACTCAACAATGAGGCAATAAATACAATACATAAAACTCTTCAGTATTATGGAGTTGCTGTTTGATATACCAGTTTTATTGAGCATCACACCAAGGCAAACAAATGACAAACATCTTTTCTTTGCGGTGTTTTAAGTCCTGGACAACACAACACTGAGGTCATTAGGGTGAGTTTAGAAGGATGTGTGTCAAGAATACTTTCACTAGTACCCATAATCTGCAGGAGAAAATGTTTTCAATTGTACATACACTGAATACTGAAACACTTCTGGATCAGTACTGCCTTAAAAGTGAAAGACTGAGAAAATGCACGTGAGAGCAAGAAAGAATGAGCAAGAACAAGAAAACAGGTGGGCAGTTGTCACACACATACACATGAACGGATTCTGCCACCTGAATAAAACTTCTTTACATTGGGCACTGCTGGCAAATTTCTCTTAATTTCTCAAATTTCCAACTGCTGGAAAAAGAAATACAACCTACAGAAATGCAACTGAGAGGAATAACTAAGAAAACCACAGTTTCTAGTCCTTTGAACTTTAACAACTGAAAGACTAACAACTGCAGAAAGAGTTTTAAAAATATCCAGACATGTATTCTGACTCCAAATTTACACTTTGCTTAAATTATCTGAAATGTAAAGGATTGCATTTGTATGTAAAGCACATCTCGTTGATAATTGTATATGCCTCCTGAAAATCATTAGGAACAATGCAACCAAGTTGAAGTCAGCAGGTATCTTGAGTGCTGATGGTTGTTTGGACTGCACCTCCATTCACAGCAACTGTCTGAAGACTGTGAATGCTGCTACTTATTGCCATAATGGACTGAAAACTCTTTGGCTGCAATGTGCATACATTAACTCAAGAAGGGTTATCAAAAGAAAACTGCTCATTGAAAAAACATTGCTGGAAAGATGTCAGTTCTGTCAAACATGAAATAGAGAATGCCACAACATAGGCAGGGGAAAGCGGAGGAACACAGGGAACAAGAACACAAATCTGGCTATATCATTGTTCTGATCACAAATCAGATTAAGGAGTTTTTCTTTCTAAAATACTTATGATAGTATCTCTGTACTGCAAATTGCCCCTTGGGATCAAAAGACAGAAGAGCAAATAAAAATTCTTGCTAGTACATACACATTATTCTTCCCAGCATAGGTGGCACCTTCTGTAAGTATTTCAAGGCAGTGTTTTTCCATACACACATTCTTAACTGACAGAAGTGTGCTGGAAAAATTCTCAAAACTAAGTAAGATTTGGTCAGTTATGTACTCAAGTTCAAACAGAGATTCCTTAAGTCTCCCACCACATCTTTCACACACAGTAGAAGAAAACTACGCTATAGCTTGCATTATGGAGGCACTCATCTTCCACAGATAACTGCCTTTTTCTACATCAAGTAACAGATTTTAGCATTTGTTCAGACCATTTAAAACCACTAACCACTGGTAATAAATAATTTTGCAAATCGTACACCTGAACAAAATAGGAGGATACAGGACTGTCCTTTACCACATGGAAAAGAGTAGGAGAGTTACAATAAATGCTGACAGACTTGACATACTTCTCCAATGACTACCCATGGTTTTAGTGCCCCATACTTTAAAGCAGGATCAAAGTTTTAATTATTTCACAAATAACCTGTTAAATCCCAAACAGATTACTTGTAAAATCAAAACCTACACCTGAAACTTTTTGTTTGGATAAAACTAGCTTTATAAAGCCAAATGCTTCTAATAAAGTCTCAAGTACCAGCATTTTCCCTTACCTCCTTACTAGATTGAACCCATCTGCCTTTTAACATTACGCATCCTGTCTCTCTCTCTCCCTGCTTATTCTTGTCCTCTCTATCACTGTTTCTAATCCGCTTAATGCATTTTTCCCTTTGCAATTTTCCTCCAGTATTCATAAACCATCTCAACTACTCAGACGAGGGAAGGGAAAATTTAACACATTTGTAAAATGCCATGTAATACACATTTTCAAGGTCAATATGTGCCAAAACACAAAATAAAAGACAAGGTAACAGGTTAATACAAGTCTTGCAGAAACAAGAGAGATTTAAGTATGAATTCTCCTATGTTTTGATCAAATAACTTCTGCCCTAGTTCTTCACATTTCAGTTAGATCAGAACAGGCATGATGCTTTTTTAAAGTTTTATGTCAAGCCACATTGGTTATAAGAGACTAAACCCAAACCTGTCAGTTACAAAGTGAGGAATGCAGAAACCTAGAATAAGAATGAGTCAGCTGTATGTTTGTTAAGAATGGTCCACTCAATTTTAAATATTTTAATTCTATCATCAGTAAAAATTCCACAGAAGAACAGTACATTTTTGCAATGAAACTCCTGCATTATCTGAACATTCTAATCAAATTTTAGTTATCTAAGATATTTTTACTGCAACAATAATCAGTGCTTGGCAACACAGTTCTACTGAAAGATAAATATTGTATAATGTCTCTACATAGTTTTGTAAGTAGAACAACAAATTAACATCGCAATAAATTAGTTTCATTAGCATATTTCAAGCATCAGGAGGTGCTTTTCTAATTAAAAGTCCCGTATTTAAGCAAATTCTACTCCCAGTTTGTTCATGTAAATTATATTCCTCTTTATCAGAGTACTTACTCGCTGTTACAGAACATAACTGAGATTTGTTAAAGAGATATTGAACCCATTCAGTGCCAAGCTGATAACACAAGCTGCCACTTCAAAAGATGCAAGCAGGTAAAAACCTGGCCACTAGACACAACACTTGAGGATGCATTAACTGAATACTATCACATCTATTGGAAAGCACACATAGGTACACTAATAGCTTAAAGATGCATCATGCCATCATCAACTCTTTTTTTGAGAAATTCACCTATTTGGAATTGCATTTAAAACTTCTTCACATTGATATTGTTTTGCATTACTTCAGGGATTTTTTGTTTGCTTTTGATCTTATGATTTATCTGATAACGTACCACCAGCAGAACACTGGCACCACATATACTGCACAGTCAATGGACAGTACAATTTTGCTATCTTACTGAAATTGGAAATATATTCTTGTTTCCAATTGCCCCAAGAACTTCCAGGCAGCAACTGCAGCCTAGCATGTTTAGTGGCAAAGCAAAAATTCAGTACAAAAAATCATGTTACTAGGATCACCCCAAACACATATGTAACTAAACGCCACTTATCCTACAAACAAAACTGAATCAATGCTTAACTAACTATATAACCATACCCTAACTACCTGGATGTCAAAGGCACCATCTCAATGAACATTAAACACTCACGTATAAAGAGTCATCTCAATACCTGAAAATATTCTAAGCTAACTTCTTCTGTAGAATAAAATCATATAACAAAACCAATTTTAATTGCTGTAGATTTATGTAAGCTTTTGCTTAACTATGTTATATAGAGAGTACAGAATTCAAATAAGAGCAATCCAATGCATAACTGCTGTATTAACTATAATTTATATTTTGTTTTACACTAGAGAAATATGCTTCAGAATTATGCTGTTTTTTTTAATAGAATCATCTTTTAGATATTCATCCAGAAAGATTGGTGAACTAAGAGCTGTCTGCTGCTATAAACTCGGTACTATTAGTCCACTAACCAAGTCCTAAAGAGAGAAAAGAAAGAGAATATTTTAGAAACCTCTCTGTAGCTATAATACTGATAAAACATAAAATGAAGCAGAGAATATTAGAACATGCCATGAGCAGAGTAAGATTTTTCACCTTGAGACTGAGATTTAAAGTCCTGCAAACAGAAATCTATAAACCTACAATTCCTTTAGTTCATGCAAACCTCATCTTAATACTGTTACCAGCCAAGAACACAGTAAAAGCACTGCCTCAAAACGTTTTTCTCCTCTATATGTTAACATATTGATGTCTATATATTTAAAGATGTTATTTACAATAGTATAACACAAATGTTTCTGTGAAGAAGTTTTAGCTCATTCTTTATACTAAACCAGTGCCTGTATCTGCTGCAAACTATCCTCTGTTGAGACAAAGCTATTGATGGAAATACAGCCAACACTTTATAGTTAAAGTCTAAGCAAATGTTTGTATCCCTCTAAAATATTTTGCAAGTAACATCAGAGGGGTCAGTTTTCAATTTCTTTAAAATTAAATCAAGAGATACAACATCCATAGGAACCTCACTGTCATTTTCTTGTAAGATTTATTTCATATATGCTTGAAAGTAACATTTTAATACTAGCAATGGTACTGTAAAGAAGTGAACATTCCTTTTACCTCTCATACCTTTATATACATATTCTTAGTGACACATTGACAACTGCAACTGAAATAGAGATGCTAAGAAAACCCCCAAATCCAAACCAAACCAAAATTCTTCAACCCTCTAAGAATTAACATTTATTCTTCCATATTATTTTACCTTTGTGATCTGGAAAAGCAAAAGCAGATACTTGGCTTTACATGCTGTTTAGTGCTAAATAAATCTTGAGATGAATATTTGTATGGCAACAACTTTTAGTTTTGAGTGGCTGATGTGTTGGTACTGACATTTGCTTATTGGGTGGTACCTCTATCTCTCTATCGTGCTTCTTGTAACACCACCTTCCAGAAGGGAACAATTATTTGCAAAATGAAAAAGAAAGGTAGAAAAAAGTTATTTTTTTACTACAATTTGAATTGGTGACTCAAAGACAACAGACACAAAACACCTAAGAACACAGCTTTTGCTATCAAATATGCTGCCAGTAATGCCATCCAGTGAAATGAAGATAACCTATGTTTTGAGCATTAGATCCAATCATCATTATGGAGAACTGACGACTCCTCTGGTGTTCATACACATCCCGCAGGCATCAGTTTCTCAGAACCTGCTCTAGCCTCTTTTCTGATGATTTACTGAGCAGGTTTTCTGCTTTCTTTAAAGCATACATTTGAGCAGCTACCACAAGAGAATGAATGTCCAGCTCTACAGCTCAGCAGAACATGTAATAGTTACCTAGAAACTGTTGTAACATGTAGCTGTGGCCTAGAAAACAAGATAAAAAAATACTCAGCACAGTCATCTGTGAAAATATTCACAAAATTCTGTTTACACTATTCTTGCATGTATTTTAATGCAAATATTTGCATTGCCAAAGCAAAAGAGTCCATAAAGTAGCAGAGTTCTTGTATTTAGCTAACACTTCTTTCCCCAGGGTTTATGTGAAGCACAACTCAAGTTAAAACTGCAGGTTGAGATTTTCAGGAATAATGGATTTATAGACTCTTTGAGGTTGGAAGGCACCTCTGGAAATGGCTTAGCCAAGCCCCCTGTACAAGGCTTCCCACAACTGTGGCCTGCGCAGTCTTTAATATCTCCATGGATGGAGTGTCAGCACCTCTGGACAACCTGTTAAAGAATGTTCCATCACCCTTAATGTACAAGATGTTCTTTCTCATTTTTCTGGTATTTCAGTTTGTGCCTATAATGAGTATGATGGAAAGAAAGATTTTATTTTCTAAAAAATAAGGAGATCGGATACAGAAACCACAGAGAGAAAAATGGAACATCACAACAGTTTAGTGTTTCTTTTCCCAACTTTTTACTGCTTTTAGCTTTTTACATACTTGAAATTATATAACCTATTATGATGATTTGTGCTGAAAGATACTATTATATGATCCAAAGAATTGTGATATTAGTTGCCAGACCCCTCCCATTCCTATTTATGTACTGACAAAGAGCCAATGTGTGATATTTTTTCAGATAGCTTGATAAAAATATGATTAACACACAAGTATATGTAATAAGTTTTATTAATCCATAATATACCAATCCTGAGTGCAAAGAAATGTTATTTTAACTAATACGCATTAACAGACAGGCCTTCACCAGCAGCAGATGCAGCAAACTCACTCACCAGAGCCAATTCTTGATTTAGGCTTTGCTCTGTGTGGACTGGAATATTTAAACTTGTGATGTCAACTTTATTACTAAAGAGGATTTTATTCAGCATGTAAACAGACAAACAGGCAGAGCCAGAATCTGTTACTTACATTAAGACATGAAAGTGGACTATAAAGGAAATTATTTGACTAAACCTGTGACTGAACTAACTCAGCATTTAAACTGAAAAAATACTAATCAAGATTCCAGATGGTAGAGACTTACAACAGAAAGAATACATTAATAACAGTTCACAGCATAAAGAATCAAAACAAATCAAATTTCCATGATTAACTACTAGCATTTGATACAATAATGAAGAGAAATGCTAGCAAACTACTTCACAGTATTGCACTGCAAGTTGTTAACATATCCAAGTCTCAAAATAAAATTAATTTCTTTAGCACAGTGGTAGGCTTTTTTCATACAGATCAAGTAAAATGTTTTGCCTCATCAGATCTGTGTCTGATTGTATGAAATGACTGCACTTGGAAGGAAGAAATCCCCAAAAGAAAAACCTTGCAACAAATACTGTAGGCAACATCCTCCCAGTGTTTAATAACCTATGGATTCAGTTCTAGAGACACTAATCTTATTTTCTGTTCACCATAATCATATTCTAGGATATAATTCACATCTTAAAAGTGATTAATTAAAACTGCCCCTGTATTTTCTGTCAGATGTCTGATCAGGCATAACCTTTATGGCATTTTTCATTTTCACACTGAAATGTGGTCATTTTATTTTGCAGCAAGAAACTCTTTAAGATCAGGTAATTATTTTTTTTTAATTTTATATTTCATTGCTTGCTAACAGACAGAGCTGATATCCCACAGACTTTCAATGCACGTTAAGACTGCAACTTTTTCTCCCAGACTGAGGTATCACTACCCTCTACACCAATCAATTCTAACTCTTTCATTAATAAAGATGTAACCAGTAGCTGTACACACATATGTGCTAAAAGCACAAAATATATCCAAATTATTATATGTATTTACAACGGTTTATATTGTATTATTAAACCAAAATACTAGTAAATCTAACAGACTAGAAGAATTGCAGGTGTGGTACAAAGGTAAGAAACATTTCACAGAGTCCAGCACATCTGAGATCTCCTGTTGCCGAAGCTCAGAATCCATTAAGGAAGGGCAATACTGGAGAAGCTGGCAATATGAAGTGGAACTGAAATTAATTTTCTTTTAGATGCTTTTTCTTACTCACCAAGTGCCAGGTCATGACTCTCAGAAAATAAAGGACATTGAGAATTCAAATGACAGGCCAGCAATAATGATACTTTCTAAAATGTGCTCCTCCTATCTTTGTCTGGAAGACCTTTTGTATTAATCTAATATTGCTGTTCTATCTGCAGAGGAAGAGCCTATATCTCAGTAGAAAAATGCATTGAAACCCCACTTTGTCTGCTGGAAATGAGGTATACAGTTAATTTGCTCACAGCTAAGCTTTTCTAGAATCCCACTAATATGCCCATGGAGAATGCTCTACACTAGCTAAGAAAGAATGCTGACGCATCTATTATTTGAGAAAAAACTACAAGGAAATGATTTACAATACATGTATGAACAGAACCTTTTTGCCACAACATCCAGGGACCAAAGAATATCCTTGAATACACTATAGTCCGTTGCTTCAATCATGAAACTGACAAATGCAAATATAAACCCACTAAAAATAACTATAGTCTTTTTGCAAGCTATGGTATAGCTATACCCAAAAAAGGTTAGCATCAATCAGTGCATCATATTGGCATTTACAAATTGCTGACAAATGGTGTTAGCAATTTTCCTTGAGCAAATCTCCTAGAACACATTTATTTCCTTCAAGGTAACTGCTTTGTTTCTACCACAATTTTTCACATACTAAATTGTACCCTTATTGAGAATACAGGTTACTGAAATGTGCTGCCTTCTCAGTAAAACTTTGTTCTTTCAGTGAAATTAATTGTATCTTATTCAGCTCATTACATTTATTAGAAGAAATAGGGCTGGGTTTGTTTACTTGGTTTGGTTTTTTGTTTTGTTTTTTGTTTTGGTTTTTTTTGGTAGGTGTTTTTGATTTTGGAGGGGCTTTTGTGTTTATTTTCAACATTTTACCTACAGGGTAATGGTGTTTATTCTGACTTGTGCATCACTGGTAGAATCCATTATGTAACGTGATTTTACATTTCCTATACAGGTCCTCATACCTGGCACTTTAATTTTAATAAGCAAAACCATGAGATCTAAATTCTATTTACACACTTATAAAAGAGATGAGATGATCTCTCAGAAAGCAAGTTAATTATTTAGGGCTGAGGAGTACGAGGAAATTTGTCTTCCCTTCCTGCTTTAAACATAAACTAAGACATTATAAATAAACTATTATTGAAATGTCATTTCTCAAAGTAGAATAGAAATATACTGTGACAACAGTGTATTAAGATGAAAATAAAACCACCTGAAAAGCAGGATCACTGCTTCTCTACCAGTACCATATTAGCTCATAGTTAGAATCTCACAGTATGGTCACTGTTGAATTGGTCAGTGCTGCTGAATTAATGACATTTTTTAAAAATGTGTCAAATTCTAATAATTGAAATTAAATGAAAATCCAAAACCAACACAATTGTGGTTAAAGCATGTAAATAACGCATCACAGTTCCAGTAATGAACTGCTATTATCAGTATGTTTTCCATGAATTCAGGCCAAAGCTTCACATAAATACTGCTAACGAATATGTGATGTTATTTCCTAACATAATGGCTTTTGGTGGAAAACGTTGTCTCCTTTTCTCACATTTCAATATTAGTTGTGTTGCTGCCTCTATGACCATTTGTACTGTTGAGGTAATGACAATTACTACTACAGCAATTCAATGTACACTTGAAACCATCATCATTTGTAAAATATTCTGTGCCCCACAAAGCTTGAAATTACATTTCTTTCATAAGAAAACTGAAGCTGAGCTACCCCTGGCTTACAGATGTTATTCTGCATTATCTCTTGTCTGTGTACAACTCAGGATAATTATGTCCAGGCAATGAAAAGACAGGACCTTAAACAGCAGTTAAAGCTGCAAGTTATCACATGAAGTTGACAAGAAATTACCAGTTCACTACTTTCCACTGCTATACACTACCAGGTTAAAATAAAGTATCATTGGAAAGGAGAACAAAAATTACTTGAAAATTGAGTTGCAAATGTATTTTGCATTCTTACCCCCCCCCTTAAAATACCAAAATGAAGTACATGGACAGCTTCTTCAAATGACTTAACAAAAAGCCACGCAGGAGCCTTTCAACTGGAAGTACCTGAAACCATTTCACTCTATACAGCCTGTTTTACAATCCTTAGTCAAATTCTACAAAATAAATTCTTAGGGAGAGAAAGGTAAAGTTTCAAGATGTCTGTCCCTATAAACATCAATTTGCCATTTACTCATCATGATGTCTCATCAAACTGATTTTTGCTTTTTCAAATCCAGGAAAAACTGAACAAACATGAATGCCACAAAATACATCCTGGCATACTTCCTTTTATCTATTACATTTTCTAACAAAGATAGCTTGCTTGAAATAAAGTTTGAACTTGGAAAGCTGAAACTCTGCCTGAGCCCATGCAAACAGTAAGTATGCATGTATCTACTGAAACATATTCATTTAAAATCAGTCTTTACTCTGAAAACTGATCCATGGATTCACAGGCATGGATGCACAATCCCTGTGCCAAGCTCTGTGGACAGCAAATGTAATACGATGGTTTACTATGAGTGTGTGTTCAACCTCTACAGAATTCGTACAGGTCTAGTACTAAAAAACCATTATAGTGAAAAATTATCAGTGAAAGAAATAAATTGAGACCTCTTTCAGAAAGATTTTCATTAATATTTCTTAAATGTCTAAATATTATTTAAAAATACTGTAAAGAATGGTGTTCGCAGCAAAACTGAAAGATCTGAACAGATGATACGCCTAGTATGACTGTATATCAAGAGGTTTGTTTTGAGATTCTTACCAGATAACTGTATTAAACTAACTGGGCATATTCAACATTAACATTAATCAGAACACACATCAGCAGATTGCAAAATTCAGCTAGATAGCTTTCAACACCTTGACATTTTTAAGTTGGTTACTAAGTCCTTACTAGTGTTCCACCCTCAGCCCCAACATAAATTTAAAAACGAAAATATAAACCTCACAGAAACAGAACCAAAATAACCCTGAAAAAGGCAAAAGAAATCAAAAACATCTCATGCTTGAAAAGCATGTGTGGATGCAGGTTTTGAGTAGCTTAGATATTTTCTAAGCTTTACACAGTGACTTTTGTTCAAGGTCACCATTCATATCAACAACAATTACTAGCTATGACTTTAAATATAACAAAAGCACTTGTAATTTGATCAGAAGCCTTCTATTTAAAATTATACTGGTTTACAGATTTTGGAAATGCTGGCATTGTGTTTTAAATTGTAGTGAAAAAGCTTAATATTTTCTTGACTACTTGACAGATACTTACATGAAAAAGGGCATCAGCTGAATAAGAGTCTCTTTTTTGGGATTGGCTGTGAATTCTGGCACAGTTTGAATAATTTTGTTCATTACATTCCTTAGGTAATTTTGTAACTGCTTGCGTCGCTCTTCCACAAACTTTGCATCCTAAAAATAGAAAGAAACATGAATGACATGAAGAATATGATTTTCAGTTCTAAAATGCAACTTAAAAGTCCAAATAAAAATATGTTGGCAATATGTAAAAAAAACCTTGACTGTCCTTCTTAGAGATGAAGGAAAATCATGCAACCTAATAAAAACTGTTTTGCAAAAACATCCACTGACAGGATGCCAAATTCTCTCCTTGGAAGAATGTCTCTTCTATGGAATTATTTTCCTAACAGTAGCTCTCCACAAAATGCTACAGTCTTAGCAAGGCAGTGTGTAACAGTGGCACAGAGGCAGTGGCATAACAATTTATGTGATCCTTTTGGAGATCCAGAATTACCAGTCTTTGCAGGAGGAAATATCAACTTATTCCCACAATTCCATCATAATTCATACTTCTCAGATGTTGGGAACACAAAGTCCAGAATGGATTAATATTTTTCCAGCTTTTTCAATATTATATAAAGAAATTATTATTTTGTGGTTGAGTTTTCATATACTAGCTTGATTTTTAAACATTGTATTACAACTGTAATAAAAATTTAAATTCCTATAGCACTCTATATTTTACATTATATTGGCCCTAATGAATAAAATAATTCTACGGACTCCACATTCTGCTGAGGGACTTGAAAACTGAAAGTCTCATGTCATGTATTCTGCAACTTACAGCTAGCCTCAACCTTTTCCTGGGAGGGATCATAATTACAATGAACTATAATAAAGTCTACGCATTTGACAGGATGAAAATCTGAAGATTATTATTTCCTTAGATAAAACAGAGTAATTCATTCTCAAAGATGCTCTTTCAAATTCAGGACTGCTGTGGCATTCCTAGAACCTTGTATTTTTTGTTCTGTTCTTCTTTCCTTAGGAAAGTTACAAGGAACAGCATTACTTTTAGGAGACATAAGAAAACAAGCAAAGACTGTGAATGACATTTCTTAGAGTAGTCATTTAAATTCATAGAATTAAAACAAAGGAACAAAAAACGTCCAACCAATATGAAAGTACATTTGCAAATACAGGCAACTAATCCTGTACACTCAAAACAGCCTCAATTTAAGGAAGCCTTTTCTGTTCATCTTTTATTTGCATGCAATTACTTAATAACATGTAATTACTGTAACATTTATAATTGCTGAAGACATTCAACACAGGCTTCAAAAACTTACACAGTTCTTGTGATATTAACTGTGTCCACAAAATTCTAAAATCTATGTTCATTTTGTTTGTTTTATAGATATGAACTGACACAGATGTTCAGCCCTGTTTCACATTCCAGTTTAATATTAATACATGTGACAATCAAGATCAGTGTGAAAGTAAAACACCTATGTTTTATATTGTTTGCTATTTCTTTTATAGCAGTCATATTGTTTTTCAGCAACATACACAAATTGTGTAGGAAGTGATTCTAGTGTAAGCTGATTTACTGAGAAATGAAAAAATGAAGTCTGAAACCTCTTGGAAACTGATGCTTTATTAAAAGCCAAAGCTGCATTGTTGGCTCTTCATCCACTCTGCCACCCAGTACTCCACAACTGAGTAGAGTTACTACTCAAATTGAACAGAGCAACAGCTTGCTCCATGCCCCACTGCTTTGACAAGGTTTGGACAAATGTGTGGAACAGAAGTCTACACAAGCTGTTGAGAGAAATTTTAATAGGTGGTGACACATAATACTAGAGTAAAATAGAATGCTAATAAATAAAAGAGTGCTGCAATACTGATTAATTAATTTCATTATTTTTCCTCTTCTAAGATTTTTTTTCTTACTGGATTTTTTACTAGCTCAAGGAACTTGTCTTCCCATCTTTTACTCAAATGATTTAAACTATCATGTGATCACATTAGTAGGGACACTAATTTGCTACCACCAGCTGTGTGAGGCAGAAGATAAAAGAGTGGCACACAGGAGGGCTCGGAGAGGAAGAAAAACGTTTGTGGAACAGCTTTGGTTCCAAAAGCTTTAACCACATGAGTAGCTGTGATGCTTGGCACATGAGACCATCAGTTCTGGAGTAATCCTCTCCTCTTACTTGATGGTGTATCATGGAGGCAGGAGGAGCACTGCTTTGCTCTACAAGCCTGTTCCCAGTGCAGACATGGCCTCAGCTTCGAGTCACTCCAAAGAACTGGCCTCACCCCCACGACACATCCTTGATTCTCCTTCAATCATTTTCCACCAATTATGCTTTCAATCCCCCACTTACGCTTTTCAAGAAAATCCCCATTTTCCACATTCACTAGCACTTTTTCAGTTCTTAAGGGGTTTTTGGTCACAAAACCTCAACAGCAGCATTTGCAGTGAAATTGTTTCAATTATCTTGAAATATACTCTTCAGCAGAAGCTGCATTCTTTTAGTACAACTCCTGTACTGCACATGCATTTAAATAAATGTATCTCCTTTCACAGGCAGGACCACTTTGTTATAAACACAGGAGCAAAATGCGCAGTGTTGGTACTTTCTATCCCCTATGTTATCATAAAGAATCCCATTAACTACAGATAATAACATCACAGAGTTTTCTAATTAAGACTGACACAACATGCTTAGGGAATGCATTTTTGCTGTTTAAAACTGATCTAATTGGTGCTTATGATACAGTTATTTTTCTGCCACTTTTCCAAGCAAAATACAGAAAAATCTCAGAAACTAAATTCGGCCTGAAACAGTCAAAACTGCTCTTTTAGCCTGACTAAAATTTAATCTTAACCAAACACTAAGCAATCTACCATGAGGTTCTGTACCAGGTACAGAGGCCCACTGCCCTTACCAGAAGTAATGTAACCTAAGGGCAAAACAACTCAGCTGGAGGTCTATACCATTAGGCATGCATTTTGCAGCAGCAGGTTGGCTACTCAGAGGCATTATTTTACTGCACAGTTGTTACTGACAAGTTGTTACAGTAATGAAGAGTTTTTGTCACAAAATAGTGACTAGAATAATTGGTAATAGAAAACCACAACTGTTTCAAAGGCTGGTCAGGGTTTTTTTCAGTCTCACATTATGAAAAGGTAACTACTAGCCTCTTTCCATTAGACAAATTATCTGCAACTGAAATCTAGTTAGTGTTTTACATTCCAACTCCTAAACAGCATTTTTATTTACAAGCAAAAAGTAAAGGGAAAGATTTTGTTTTGGATTTTTATCAGTGAAAAAAGCTAAATATGCTTTTAGGACACATGAGAATGTATCTGTCAATACAAATCTGTACTCGCATTCCTATTCACACAGGGACCAGCAAAGATCTTCCCCTGAGATTCAATATGCAGACTTATGTATGCTTGATATGAATGTACTTTGGAGAAAAAATAATTTTGTTAAAATTACAACTACACATACTTCTGAAAAAGCCCCTTACATTGTTTTTCCCACAAGCACACACCAAAACTGGTCCTAAAACCAGCATTATACATATTTGGTACCTATACTTTCAAGAGCTGGAGCTATTTACAGGATATGAATTATAAATATCTGAAATTATTACACAAAACCCAGACTGTTCTATATTAGGTTTTTCTCCATTTTTATATAGAACATACTATATCCTTCCATAACCATTTTGGGAGCACATGTTTTTAGGCATTTTACTGAGTTGAGCCCTAGATGCTGTTTCTACAAATCTTTCCATGAAGGTATTTGAACAATTGGCTACAATGTTACTAACTTTAAAACCAAAAGGCAAGGCTAACTGGTCCTTTCAATTCTTCTAAGTGGCTCCAGTGACAGAGGTATGATCCCCAAACTTGAAGAAACTTAACTATTACTTATAAAACATCTATTATATCCATGATAAACCTAATCCCTGGTCCCATGGCACTAGAGGGGGCAAAAGTATACTCTAAGAAGGCAGGAGCTCTGCTTTCAAGATTGGAGATTTCTTTTCAATTCAAAAGATAAATTCTTTGCATACGTCCTCAGTGGGAAGAATTATTTCTGGACAGCCGCTATTGCTGCTTGTAAGGATGCTGAAATTACCTGACTGTACTTGTAAAGGAGCTCCAGTGTGACCAATAAAAAGCCTCACACATTCGGCACCTCCTGCTCAACCACTCATGAAAGCATTCTTTGTATAGAAAAGGAACTAGCACATGCAGGGATACACTGCTTACAACCACAATCCATTGCCCTTCCTAACTGATTAAGAACTTCTCTTCCCTTATGAAAAGAAAGGTACTATATAGAGTGGGATTCAGTAATAAAAAAAGCATGGGCAGACCCTGATACACATCTGTAGCACATCTTGGCCATGTTTACCACCAAGTTATGCAGAGGAAGTTTCTAACCACAAATTAACTGAGACTGAACATACCAGCATTCACCTTCAATTTGTAGACATATGTTCTGTAAATAAAGCTACTCCTGTTTCTGCATAAACTTATTTCCTAGACCACAGTTCCTGAGCATGTACTTTCAACTAAGAGCCCACAAAATTCCAGTTAAGAGGTAAAATTGCTTCAGACTGCAGGAGCAGCAAAACACATCTGGGAAAAGATTTTTAGTCTGAAATTAATGCCTCCCAGAATATTACTTTTTTTTTTTTGACTGAGAATCTGCCCACAATAAAAAGCATATATCACATTGCACATCTTTAAAAATGAGAATACATAATGGAAGTCTTATAGACTCTTAGCAGCTATTAGAAGATTATGTTAAGCGATAAACTAAAAAGCAGAGTCCGATGTACCACATTTTATGTTACACTGTTTTACAGATTTTCATTACAAGCCAAACTGATTTCAACTTGCAGCTGAAATTGTTTTACACAACTGCTGGTCTTTCATACACACTGGTAGCACATAACAGATGGCAAAACACTCGTGTTCTTCATTATTAATGGGACAGCTCACTTTAGAAGTTTTAAGTATTTTCCATGTGCTGCTGGAAATTGTATGATTGCCATGGTTACCTGCCAGGACTTAGAGGCAAATAAAACTTTCATATTCTGGGTTTGGTGCTGTTGAAATCAACATAAAATGCACTGCTGCTGATGTTCTAACCATTATTTATCCTTTCACTAACCTCCTCTTGTTAGTGCTGGGGAAAAAAGGAAAAAACAAAACCAAACAACAAAACAGCTCAGGGCTCAGTCGAACTCAATTAAAATAAAAAGAAATATGGCTTTAGGATTTAATGAGAGCTATATCAGCCTCTGGTAGCACACAGTGCATCCCATCCTAAATAAAGTGCCCAACAGCACTATTCAAAGATGGACCTGCAAAAACAAAACTGAGCTCACGTTCTTCTAGTGAAGCCTACTATTTTTCACAATCTTTGTCAACCAGTCTTGGCAAATTATTGTATCACGTTTTGTCTATTTACAGGGCACCAAACTGTTAACTTCAAAATAAAGCTGGAAATCAGAAGCAGAACTGAGAGCTAACAAAACATTCAATGTCATTCTCACTGCTTTGTGATTAAAAAAAGATAGCAAGTAGTAATTTTTACTAACACCTTTGCAAAGGTCACATGACTTCAGTGTACCTGTCCTTCAGTAACTACTGCATCATGAAACAGTTTTATGAAGGAACAGTTTCCAAAACCAGATATACCATATACTACTACGTTATACAAAAATAATCTCAAAATTACTGAAAGTACATGAGCTGAAAATGTACATCCTACTTGTATTTGCAGGTTTCTGTAAGGCAGAATGAGACTAATATTACACAATAAAACAAGGGTGTACAATAGGCGAAACTGTCACCTTTCCCATCCCACTGTACATCTGTACATCTTTTTATGTACATTTACTGTTCAGCGGAACAAACAGGAATTTAAGAGGATGAGACGGCAATGAGGAATCGAGGAATTCTCAGTTTTGAAAACAAATCTTTCTTTAAATGGATATTTACTCCATAATTGTAATAACTACTCTGTGTTTCTCTACTAAAATAGTGGATGTGTTTCCATCTCCATCTATGTGTTTATTTGAAGGATACCAGAAAGTAAGAGATGCTTTTAGATAAAGTCATCTGGAAAAGACATTGCTACAAAACCATCCAGCAGCAAACAAACATACTAATGGTCAGCTATGTCAATGCCCTCAGCCAAGACCAAATTTATGTGAACAACTCTAACACTTTCATCAGCATTTCTAATTTTTTGAGACTTGAAGCATCTCCTGCAGTACTGTGCTGAGCTGCTCAGTATGGCTTACTTGTTCAGGAAGGAAATCAGAGAAGCATGGAATGGCTTGGGTTGGAAGGGACCTTAAAGCTCATCCAGTTCCAACTTCCTGCCATTGTGGGAATTCTTAAAGAGCCAAGGCCATGTAGTGAGCGATCCCGATACCCTGAGCCTTATTACTGTAAAGTAAGAAGATTCCTGGCAGGCACAAGCAAGGTCAATTGTCTTGTTATGCCTCTAATTTTCCACTGAAAATGTGCAGAGAATGATCTCTGCCAAGGCTGTAGTTTCCCACTGTATTTTTAGAGTAAGGTATTTAATCACAGTTATAACAAGTTGTAAACATTAGCTCTGTAAATGATAGTAACCTCTAGACTAACCAATTAGAGCTCAATATCCAAGGCTGTTACATAAGGGAATAAGGGTATAAGAAGAGCACTGTATCTAATAAAGTTTGACAATCGCTTGCTCACATTGATTGTCTCTGTGTTGTCCGAGACTCCTGCGTTGACATGCCATGAGCAAGGACACCTTTCACTAGATCAAGGATAAGGCAGCCACAACCTTTCTGGGCAGTGGTGGCTCAGCAGCTCCACAGCCTTCTCAGGTTACCACAAGAGCTGCAAGCTCTGTCTACACCTCTCAAATATGTTATATATTCAAACACTGAAGTCTTACCTTTTATTTTGAGTAAGAGGATAGTTTATATACCACTGCATTATAGCTACTTGTCTGTGCTTTCTTAGAATACAGTGTTGCTGCATGGCATCCTCTAAGCAAGTCCAGAGCACAAACATGTTAACAGACACAAAAGTGTAGTCCCTTGGTTCTATCTAAACAACAGACAATCCCATTTTGATCAATTCTTCCGCCATGTCATCAGATCTCAGTCTAACTATGTCTTGTACCACTCTGAATTGGCTGAGGCACTTGAAGAATCCTTGGTAATGCAGCATCACCATCACAGTAAGACATAAATGCTTAGGATTAATTTTATATTTTCATTTCATACCAGGAGGCTACCAGAATACCCAAATGGTGCATAAGTTGGTATAAAACTGCAATACTTTTACGTGGCAGTTGCCCAAACAGCATGTAAATAACATTACTTTCCCCTTATAATGTCATAAAGTACAGCAACAGTATCTCAACTATTTCTGTGGGCTCTATCTTGAATAATTTGTTAGAATAAATTGCTTTTCTTTAACTATAAGATTAACAGAGAGCAAAAAAACGCCACTTGACAAGAAAACATTTATTTTGCAGACCCTTAACAGTCTGTGTTCCTCATTCTTCAACAGGAATTAACAGTAAATATTTGTAACTTGAAAAAAAAAAAACAAACCAGAAAGACTCAATTCTCAATTTTCATGAAATGTTACACTTGAGCATCAAATGAACATATTAATTCAGTGAGACATTCTGAAAGAGATGGATAAGTCTGAGTTGGCAAACTGCCTACCCTTTAAATTAAGCCACCAAGAAATGAAACACAGCACTGTGTATTGTGCTAGCTTCCATTTTCATACTGGATTTCAGGTAACCCAAACTTTCCGTACCGCAGACCTGGAAGTATTTGCTATAGAGTATTTGTCATATAAAAGCCATCTCTATCCCACTGACTTATTTCCATTCTCTTAGTGATATGACAAATAAATGAAAACAAAGAAATGAATGCTGTTGCTCAAGTGCTGTATGCATAAAACATCAACTGCAGTCTTTTCCAGGAGAAAGTCCAGAGGGATCTGGATTCCAGATCGGAGATCAGAAATAACTCTGTAGTCCTCCTTAGCGCTCAGGTGGCAGTGTCAGGGAAGAGGTGTGCTGTGACTAGAAATCTGAATAATTATGCCAAGCGTGAAATTATTCTTATTTCTATCTGTATGGTACTTCAGTTAAGTTACCTATTGAAATCTAGATTGCATTAATTTAATCTCAATGGCTTATTTAAAGCTCATTCATCTCTGAGAATTTAACTTTCCAGTTATAAAATAACACAGTGACCTTAATGAACACAATTTCTTTTATGGCTTAAGCATGCCATAAAAACAGTATTACAGAATTAACACGTATGGTTATAAAGATAATACTGAGTTCCTTTCCCAATTTGAACACAGTGCAAACAGATCCCTTTCCTTTTTACGCATACTACAGCATAAGCATGTCTGTCAAATTTATATTAGCTACACTTTTTGCACAAACCCACAAGGCTAAACAGTATACGAAAATAACTCAGTGTACTAATTAAGTCCACTAAGGGGGTTGAAAATTAAAATCTACTCACTTTGAAAAGCAAGAATAACAAAGAATTTAAGCATCTGTATTACCTCATACAAAATCAAATTAAGTCAGCATTAATGAAAGTAATCCTTAACCTAAAATTTGCAATATATAATTTAAGGATTTATATTTTCAAAGCTTTTCTCCTTTAATAAATGTATTCCAATTCTGAAACATCAGAGAGACATAATTTTATAAAATTCTACTGAAGACATAGGATATCAAAGCTTAGTACTAAGAAATATTATTTAGCCCACTGCCTCAAAGGCATTAGCTAGAAGTTTTGCTTTCTCTTCTGTTTTTTAAGTCATAGCTTCCTATGACAGCGTGACTTTGACAAACTAACCTGATGAAGGATAGTTCCTATGAGCTACTAAAGCCCATAAAGTACAAAAGCACACATATCTCTACTTCCAACTTCAATGCAAGTCAAACACATTCTTAAAAGTTTAGGATGTCCTGAAGCACATCCTAAAGCCCTTTACTGAATCAGGACACAAATACACCCAAGACTAAAACGAAATAACTTTCTTATCTGTGATTCTTTCTGAATCATCTTTCAAGTATTCCGTATTTCGTCTGTTATTGCCCATGTCCTAGTAAACCAGGAATTGTTACACTTCCAAGTTTAAAATACATATTTCAAACACTGACAGTACATTAGATATTAGAATCCCATTTACGATCATGGCAATAAAATGTACACTGGAAATATATGCATGGAACTTGTGAAATAATTCCTTTAAACCACCAATGTGGTTTTCCATGTCAGTCTAGAACTACTGGTAGTGTTTTTATTAGCATGATGGTCTAGGATATTGTGGTGGTGCATCCCTCACCTCTGTCCTGGACCGATACGCCTACCCAAGGATTACTATTAGGCCCCAGCCTTTGCAATAATGCGAGGAATTGGATGGCAGGGCATTCCCTGACCATTAACTCTAATAAACTAACAAAGGCAGGAGGAAGCCACACAGATATTAGAAAGGTCAGATACTCCCTTATCATATCAGTTCTTCTGAGATGGTCAATCATTCCCTGACAAAGATATGATGCCAGGATGAAAATTTACACTGACTAAAGCCAATCATCTTACCACCCTATAAATAGTAGTCCCAAGATGTAGATTTCTATTAAAATCGCTTTTATTAATATCTGGCCATGATTCTTTTAGCATCCCTAAACACTCAGTTTCACAACAGGTATACACTGGAATAGTAGTGAAGTTGAAAAAACTATGAACACAGGTCCTTCTCCACATCTAAAAGATGGAAGAAGTTTCAGTCCTCACTTCTGCCAGGCCTTACCTCTGAGTGAACAGTACCTCACAGTTACACTGCTTTACAACAGCAAAATAAACACTGTGTTACTGTATGCATATACAAACTATGTAATGCACAGTCTAAGGCAGTAAGCATAGGACAACAAACACCGAACTCTGAATTCATATAATGCGTAGTAAATGCGAGCGATTATGGCAAACACGTGGGTCTTGTCTTGAGGAGGTAAAAGCAGCTCTAGGGAGTGTGGCACTAACCTTAAAAAAAAAATAGGTAGCATCACACTTTCTGAAAAATATTAGCAAAAGATGTGGGTTTTCTGTCCCCCCAAATGGCTCTTACCAAACCAAATCTCCCTCCTCAGCCCAACCCAGTAGCAGCTAGATCCCTCCCCTCTCCCACAGAAAAATACTTGCACAAAATATAACAAGAAGTCTTAAACACCAGAGCAGTATCTTAGATATCTGCAGATATATGAGTACTTCACGCCACAGAGACAATAGAAAATTAAAAGAAAAAGAGGAAGCAGAGGATCCAGAACTGGAATCTTCATGGAAATGCACTGGTCTGGTGATCTCTGTCCCTAATTCAAAACGGTTCCCCTGAGGGAGCTGACGGGGGACGGCAGGAGGAGAGGAGTTCTTTCAAAGAGGTGATTCCTCTCATGCTCCTCCTCTTGCTAACATGAAAGTTTAGTACCTCTATCATTTGCCTAAAAAGCAGCTTTAAAAGGGTCCCTGAATACGCAAGTCCCAATTGCCAAAAATGGCAACCCTTACATGAGGAAATACATAATGGGTTACATACCAACAGCATAATATGAAACACTTCAGAGCAAACCCACTAACATTCAAACTCTGATTTGAATGGCTTCAAATAACTTCACGTATAGACACACACAGCTAAACAACTCTTTACTTGATAAACTTCAAAGAAACAATAAGCATTATAAGCATAAGACGGTTTCTTTGCAATAAAATCTTTACCTTCTATGCTTTTTAACCCTAACAGTTAATCTGCAGACCATCTTAAACTCTCCCCTATCTTCAGCAGCAGGAGAACAGACTGGGCAGTAATAAAAAAGCAGCTATGCTGTCAGGAAATAACACAATAAAAAATGGAATGCCCTCTTAGTGCAAAGGCAAGATTTCCACAGACACAAATAGGAGAAAATTCCTGGTCAACAGAACTTGCACAGTCACAAGATACATTCCAGAAGCCAACTTCATGTACCTCTTAAATGCCATCTTTGATGTTGTCATACGTGTACACATGTATATGTGTGTATACAAATAGCTATCTTTCAAGATACACATTTACAAACTTCTAAAATAATTACACAATATAACTTTTAAAATAATTACACAATATAATCTACAATTTAGCTTAGTTGATGATAGGCAATAAATAAATGTTATTTATCTAACATTTGAGCATGAAAGAAGCTATGACTAAAGTAAAAGCTCACAGACTTCAGCTGCATAGGCTAAAAATGATGAATGATGTTGCTCTCAGTGTTTTCTCCTAGTCAGAAAACTTAAGTTTTGTGTGCTGTTCCTCCTAGGCAGTTGAGGAGTCATGGCAAAGTCACTCTATTCTAATCTCAGAAAAGCACTGTGTATTCTTTCCATATGGGGTATCTAATGTTTTAAAGCAAAGCAAAGGATATAACACAGTCAAGTCAGCACTCAGCAGAAAGCTA
This sequence comes from Melopsittacus undulatus, assembly GCF_012275295.1. Lineage (NCBI taxonomy): Eukaryota > Metazoa > Chordata > Aves > Psittaciformes > Psittaculidae > Melopsittacus > Melopsittacus undulatus. The sequence continues at coordinate 16,447,639 of NC_047534.1, forward strand.
CCTTATTTAATTTCTACATACTCAGACAATCACTGAATTCACATCTTCAGTGGAAGCAAATAACTATCTCTATTTTGATACGTCCTCTATTGGGAAAATACCCTTGCAGGAGGGTACTTAACTAGATGTTTACTCAGTTACTAAAATCCATTCCATGAGCATTATGATCTGCCCAATGCAGAAGCAGCAACTGAGATTTTCAGGACACTGCAATATTAAAAAAAATGAGTAATAGGTGCAGTAAATGCTCCTGTATTATTAATCAACCATTATTCTGAAAGCAACATTTCAAGAAGTGAGACATCAACCAGTCCTTTGGATGTCAGTAACCTGATGGGAAAGCAGTAGTTACAAAGACTGTGATAATGGACTTACAAATTCAAAGGATCCAAAGCACGTGAAGGCTGGCTAAAAGGCAAAAATCTATTTCATGCAAGAAAAACATAGTTTGAAATTACAAGTCTTATTATATACACCTACCTATAAAATAATTAGCAAATCACAAACCAGGCTGATACATGGGGAGCATGTTTTAAGATTACAAAACCAAACAGTTCAAGTGTTAAAAACACAGTTTTAAATAAAATGATCTACACTTTAAAAATTAAATACAAAAATACATGATGAGCATATAACACATCTCATACATATAAAAGAGAACAAGTATGTTTCTGATTTTCACTCAAAACATCGGGAAGCTAATGGAAAACTACTTATTCTTGCAAAGATTACTTACAAAGATTTTGACAATTATTTGCTACCAGCACTGACAGATTGCTAGTAGAAAATACACAACATGGGGACTAGTATATATGAAACCTAATACATGGAACATTGCAAACATTATTAATATATTTTCCCTCAGTAGTCACATTATCTGTCCTGACAATTCAAAGCAACATTTATAAATCAAATTATTCTTTTCATTGCTTTCATTAGTTCAAACCTTTAAACTGATGCTGAAAATAAGGTCATCAGCCTCAAAGGTGAATTTTCCCTGTGTCAGAAAAACTCTGCAGCCTTGCATTTGAATGTGATCTCCCTGGTTTATCTTGCAGTAAAGCAGGAAAATTAAGCATGAAAATTAATAGTTCTCACCATTTTTTCTACATTACTCTCTGCTAGTGAAGTTCCCTCCAATATTTTGCACAGAAAGAAAGTGAATAGTATTCTACAACTTTGTTGTAAGTAGTTCTAGGTCATTCCATAGAACATGGCATCCTCTTGTGCTTTGGAGGTTCCCTAAATCTGAGAAGTGTAACTGAGCACCAAATGCAGTGCTGGTATCAAGGGAGGCACCAATTAGAGCAAAACCCTCTTTCAGTGCCACTAAGATTTAGCTTCATTAGCCCCATAGTACCAAATGCAGTGTACTGAACATAGGCAATGGATAATATCATTCAGATCCAGGCCCAAAGGATATAAAAAGCACACACCACCATTTCCCAAAAGCTGTAAAACAGTGGTGTTTAGCTATTTGCACACAGAGGACTACTTGTTACCAGTATATTACTTGGGCACCTAGTAACACTGAAGATTCATAAAGGACATAAAAACCGTAGATTGACAGAATCCTAGACAAACTGCATATGGATAGTTCTGTTAGCAGAGTTCAGCTACTGAAATGCCTCTTTAGGCAGTGATTTAAGATTGTATTGATTAATTTAGAAATGAGAAGACAGCTGCAATTCTATTAAAAACTGGACAACCAATATCAAAGAGAAAAATATTTAGTGCAATCTAACACCACACCTAAGAGGGAACATGCTTTGGCAGCCACTGAAGTTAAAAGAGCAGTATTGAAAAAAGCAGCACTGACACTATATTCTAATGCTTGTTACCAAGCATTTGCAAGTGTAACATCACGCACACATCCCTCATCCTACAGAATTCCAAGACAGACATTCCCATATGACTTAATTTTACAACAAATTTTTAAGCCTTCCAGTTACTTCAACTTATTCTGCCATGGAAAGGAGGGACACTCAGTCACTCAGTGTAATGTGTTCTAAAGAGCTACAACTTGGTCTAGCGGAAGGTGTCCCTGCCCATGGCAGGGGGTTGAGACTGGATGAGTTTTAAGGTCCCTTCCAACCCAAACTAGTCTGTGATTCTATTCCTGCTGGATCTATAGGGTGATTGTTCCTGAAGCATGATCCACTATACTACACAAAACCAGGCAATGCTCTTAAATGCAACATATACAGCTATGACACAGTACAGAAAATAGCACCACTGAAAAGGACAAAAATGTGCCTACATAATGTGCTGTGGAAATAAACCCATGAGTGACAAACTGCAGTAAGCTCTTGCAAACATGAAAGCCTCACTTTACAACTTACAAGCTATTTACAGGAGGTAGTCAGAAGTGTAACCACTAATCATTCCAGTTAAACCACTGTTTTATGGCTGATCATAGGAGCCTTTCAGGAGTGTGATGGATGTCACCCATTTCTTACTGTAAAGAAAAGATACTTTTTCTGAGATCTGATATGGCAGAAAGCAATTGTGGTTTTATGCATGATCAAGGTAGAATTTTGGCCCAAAGCTAAAGCACTGAAAGAATAAGCAATGCAAATTTTTAATGAGTTGCTCAACTAAAAATTGTGTATGCACCAATTGTATTTGAAGTAATTAAAGAGGAAAGACTATCAAAGGAAGCTTAAAAGAAGGTTTTTGTAATATATTGAAGTGGCTGATATTCCATCACTTCAAAGAAGGAGAATTAGTTATGTAGCAAAGAAAAAAAAATACGTTGTTTCTATTACAAAACTATCCACTAAAAATGAAATAAAAAATGCACTGGGGGAAAAAAGGCAGGAAAGCTCTCATATATACTTTCATTTACTAGGATACAGGTAATGAACATCAGCTATGGATTTATACCATGCAAACAGACCTATAGGTTTTATTGATAAATTACATATAGAATCATAGAATCCCAGGTTTGATGTGACCTCAAGGATCATCTGGTCCAACATTTCTAGGCAAATCATGACCTGTATATATATACTCACACATATATATGTTTATTATATGTAAATCTAATCCAGATTACATGCATTACTACTAATTTTGTATCAAATGCACCAACTTTACCTACTCATGTTTACAGAATACTTGGAAAGATCATTAGAAATAACATCAGAGTTTCTACCTATAAATACTGACAACCTCCACATTCACTGATACCTGAATGCCTGAAGGAATTTATTAGTATTGTTTTTTTCTATTTGTTTTTGAAATTTTAGATTAGTTTACATGCGTCAGCACTGGTGATTCTTCTATCATACACAAAGTTGCATCAGATATAATTAGCATGATTCTGGCATTTTAGCAATACATGTATTACTATGTTCTTAGGCCAAATAAAATGTCATTAATACCTATTTTAGTCATTATGTCAGCCTTCTTTTGATGACTATGCTGAGCACTATGGCTGGTGCTTCTAAGGTATTTGATACAAACAGCAGTGACACTACGGAAAAAAAAACAAAAAAATAAAGAAACGAGAAAGTCCCATATAAAAGCTAAAAAAATTGATTAACATTAGGAATGCTGATTCAAGCACCCTGTGGTTTAGTACAGACATTTTTAGTCATAGGCATGATGTAAATCTCAAATATTTTACATGTGATTGTTAAATAATTTTTTCAGATCATTGCTTTACTGTAAAGCAAAACTACCCTGATTACTTCTCAGTCCCTCCTGGATTTGTGATGCATACTGCAATGTGTATTCAAGCTCTTACACATTTTAAAGTTTTGATGATTAAGGATTAAGCTACATGATAACACATACTTACTAAGTCCATACTACAGTATTTACTCTATTTGTTGCAAAACCCCTATATGACCAGAAAAAGCAGAAATTCCCATTTTAAAGTGAGAGAACAAAGACAAAAAGAGACAGATTATGGTAATTAAACATCTAAATGCCTTTAAAAAGATAGTTTAAAGAACTTAAAACATTTGGTGAGTGGTACAGGAAATCTAAGATGTGCTGGTTTAAATTCCTTAAATTTTACAGAAATTAAATTTTAATCAATTACTGACCAGTGTTAACTGCTGGCACATGCTGAGAAGAGGTTAGGTTTTACACACAGGCTGTTCAGTATCGTTTGGGGAGTTCTGTGCATTCCTCTACTGTGTATGCCATCTACATTTTGTTTAATAAAAACTGTTTCCTTTTCAGTGAGTGGAAAAATCAATGTATTAACTACATTATCAGCGAATCTGCAGCCAAGGAGGCCAAAGTCTGCATGGAAATAGTAGGTATTGTCTTCCAGGTGTAAAAAATACTTCTGATAAAAGTATTCATAACAGTCATAGAATCCCAGACTGGTCCAGCTTGGAAGGCATCTTAAAGCTCATCCAGTTCCAACCCCCTGCCAAGGGCAGGGACACCTTCCACTAGTACAGGTTGCTCCAAGCCCCGTCCAACCTGGTCTCTTTGTGTGTGTGGATAAAAATTTTTTTCTTCACAACTCTTACTGATACTGTGAGTTAAGTACCTTGTTTCCAATGGCCTTTTTTGGTGGGAAGTTGAAAGTCCTCACTTGCTGGTATTTATTCTGCAATTTATGATGCAAGCTCCTGAACTCCGCATACCTCCGATAAACATTCCATTCATCGTCCTTTATCCTAATATAAACCTGAAAAATACAGATAGGGAAGGAAATCATTTGAAGACAAACCACTGAACTAATGTATCTCCTTTATTCTTTAAAGCTTCATGACACAATGGTACCAGAAGTTCCAGGATCACTTATCCATAGCTGTATCTCTGACTGTACATTAGCTGTTTCTGTTGTACAGATCATTAATCTTATTCTCTCCCTTTCTCCCTCTCATTCTCTTTTTGTCTCTTTTTCTGATATTAATCAAGACAAACATATCTTGCTCATTTTAACATGATCCTGGGGCATATGTTGCAGCACTTTTTGTTACCATGGTTTCCAGCATATTGTACTAGCCAGTGACCAAAGGAAATAATAATTTTACCACTATAAAATTTATTTCTATACACTCAACAGTTTTTCATCTTTGTAAATCAGCTTTGCAGCATCAGAATTGCAACACATAATTTTATCCAAAGTATAAAACTTAATTTACTTTCTTAAAAAAAAAACGAATATATATATATAGATAGATAGATAGATAGATATAAAAAAATCACTGAAAACTAAGATAGAAATTTTGTTGTTCGGAAAATAAACACAGTTCTTTCTTTTTGCTTGTATAAGACATTAAGAGTAATTTAACACAGCTGTAGTTTTTGTGATTCTGGTTTTGTTTGCCAATTAATTATTTCATTAGCATATTATGAATTACATTCACATTCTCTAGGAAAATTTCATGTGGAAGTGGAATGACAGAAATCTGAGATTTACTTCATTACCAGAAGATAACTTTTCCTATACAGAAATGAACCCCCAGTTAAAAAGAATGCTGAAATAGCACAGGTCAGAAACTCTAAACCAGGCACCACAACACAAGATCCAGAGTGATCTTTTCTTTAGCTGCTTCCGCAGAATCTGTAGCTCATTCATTCTCACGTGTGTGTTATTAGTCTCAGCAGTCTGCATCACAAATTAAGTTGCAATAGTACTGATGGCACTTGCTTCTCCAACAATACCATTGTTTTATTAAGCTGTAAGGCAAGTATCAGGACAACGCTTATGGAAAAAAGCAACATCACAATACCAACCACTATCACATGAAAAGTGGGCAGGAGCACCTGGAATTTTGCAAATACTAGGACAAGATGAAATTTGGATTTTGATGTGGCAGATTCCAGCACTAACATGTAATTTCTCCTGATGACTGAAATATTAACACAGTCTTTCTCCTCTCGATTTACCAAGTCCTTAGAAAAGACAAAATGTTACTAAGGGTTTATGGTATTTCAGAGATCCAGTGACATTAAGTAAATGTCTTCTCCCACAAAAGCAGCTTCTGCAGCCTTCCTTCTGTTTGGTTTTTAAGAAGTTCTCTTATCTCTACAGAAACCTAGTTTCTCAAATTTATACAAGGTTTCTATCTTGCAACAAAAGAGATAATATACCATGCAGATACCATGCTATTCCTGACAAAACATAGTATTTCACTGTAGAAAACATTTATATATTTGTAATATTGTATTCTATTGAATAAAAAGCGTAGCTTTTTGTTACTATTGTACTTCCTCATGTTTTCTGAGGACAAAAATAAATACCGTAATTCCAAACTTAGCACACCTATGAGTACAAGAGATTCAGAGTAATGTGTGAATTACAAATGCAGAAGAAACGTCAACTAGTTTTCGTAACAGGAATTCAGATGGAACCATATAACAAGTCTGCAAGAAGTATACAGATATCTCTTTCATTTTGAAAATAAAGCCAGGAAAAAGATAATTAAACACCTACAGGCCCATCTGTTTTAACAGTTCAGTACACCTCTGAAAGAAAATATGAAATACAAGTATTTGGCATGATTTCAATAAAACTCATTGTTGCGGTTTAAGCCCAGCCAGTAACTCCGAACCACAGCCACTGTCTCACTCCCCCCTTTTTCCTCCCCCCAGCTCCTGAAGGGATGGGGAGGAGAATTGAAAGAATGCTGTAACTCCCACGGGCTGAGATAAGAACAGTCCAGTGAGTAAGGTATAGCACAAACGACTGCTGCTACCACCGATAATAATAATGGTAAGGGAAATAATGAGGGAAGAGAATACAACCTCTCACCACGCACCAACCGATACCAAGCCCAACTCAAGCAGTGATCTTGCCCTTCTGGGTAACTGCCCTCAGTTCACATAGTGGGCATGATGTGCTGTGGCATGGAATACCTCTTTGGCTAGTTTGGGTCAGGTGTCAGGTGGCTCTGTTTACTCGCTGGCAGAGCATGAGACTCACAAAGTCCATGGTCAGAGTAAACATAAACGAGCAACAACTAAAACCATCGGTGTTATCAGCGTTGTTCCCAGGCCGAAAGTCAAAAAACAGCACTGCACCAGCTACTAAGGAGAAAAATGACTGCTACTGCTGAACCCAGGGCACTGAACCCAGGACACTCACTGAATGTAGTAAAAACTGTATTAAGTACTTAATTCACTCAGCTCTAACATTGCTTTTAAGCAGCATATTGTGTGAAACTCTGTACATTCCCAAGGTTTACGTTTCAGCTTCTCTACAGGTGGCAGAGGGATGACAAAAAACCTTATTTTTAACCAAATTATTTAATATGTAAACCCTGGTTTAACTCGGAAATCCTGGTTTAACAGCAATTATCTTTGCCAATGTGATTTGGTGAATCATGTAGTTCAATATTACCTGTTAAGCTGTAACCCACAGTTAACCAATTAAGGAATGCAGTACACTGTAACTGGATTTTTTTAAGAGTGCAAAAAACACAGATTAATTTCTTAGTTGAAACTGTAAAAGAATTTCTTCCTGTCATTCTATGTACATAGATTTTGATTTCTTTTAGACAAAATGCAACATTTGGAGCTCCCTGTCATATTGAATTTATTGATAATCGTACAATAGATTATGAAAGGCACATTAATGTTCATGATGTAGTACACATTTAAAGCTTTATTATCTCAACAGGGAATTCTATTCACAAGCAAAGGTTTTCAAGACACTTAATGCAAATTCAGTTGGGCAACTGAACAAAATCAATCCTAAATATAAAACCACTTGGATTAATTTATTCTAGTTTAGTCATATAAGGCATATAGTTATCACCATTTAAATAAAATACAAATCATACAACTAAGCACGGGAATAACAGCGAACAATTCTCTTTGTAGGCAAGATTTTGAAATTATACCGAATCAAGAAACTTGAGATACATGGTTTGAAACTGTCTTCTAAGTCATTAGAACTATTCCCATTATCGTCAATGTATTCCAAATTTCATTCACAGCCTTTCAAGAGTAAATCAATGACATCTGTAACTGACAAACACAATTTTGTGGATCTTTGTCCCAAATTACCATGCTGTATTATACAGCAACCTACTTTTTACTACTGAAAATACCTTAATATATGACTTAAAATTACAGAACAGCATTCTAAGATCATGTTATAGAAAGCTGAAAGGACCACTCTAAGGTTCATTTTAGAAATCAAATACGAATCCCTACACTTCTTTTCAAATGCCCATGTTCTCCTGAAATCATTCACTCCTGAGTAATCTCCAAGGTAATGAAAATTTACAGACTGAATCAAAATCACCACTAGAATGCTTATTTGATTGGAGACAAAAGATTTTACTTTAAGATTCTCTTGTATAGCAACAAATTAATTAAGCAGCTTTCGCCTGCAGTTTAGAAGCACTTTCCAGTTGGGTCTCCCATGTAAAGACTGATCAGTAATCTTTTTGTAGCTATGATTTACAACAGCTGAAAGAAAAATTTTAGGTAATAAGTAGATATAATGAATTAGTCTGTTATTTTCTCATCACAAACATATTTGAAGTCAAAGCTTTGAAGAGAAGTAGCAAAACCAGTAGTAATTTAACATTTCAGTTTTCAGCAGCTACCTGCTAATGTAATATTACTGAAATGCCAGTTTCTGAGAACTGGTTTGAAAGCACTAGGTTCAATGACTCTATACTTAAGATGAATAAATCCTACTCCCATGGTACTGGTTTTCAAGCCAAGTTCCTTTAAGCAGTTCTGAGTCAAAAATGCCATTAAGAAACCTTGGTAACAGATTAGTAACTATTGGCAGAATTCAAGGCTACCTATGTATAAAAGCCTGAGAAAAAGAAAGGACAAATGTCAAAATTCCAACTTGCTCCAGTTTTAGGAACTTTCACAGATTCAGTGACTATTTTTCAGGTGTGCTGAAGTCCAAAGTGCTTTTTCTGCTTGGATGAGAAATATATAATGGCATGTTTAGGATTTGTTTTTTGGCTCTCAAGCACTGTAAGTAGAAGGAGATACTGAATGGGGTATTGGAGAATCTTTCTGTTGCTATGTCATTTGTGGTTATAGAAATAACAGACTAAGCATCAAGAAAGAAATTCCCTAACCCAAGCCGCTCCAGAATCTTCCCTTCAAATACATCTCACATTTCCTTGTAAGATGACCTAAATATGTAACAAAAAATCAGTCCTAGCCAGAGAACTCTGTGGATAGGAGCTCCACAAATACAAACCTGCTGAAGTTGAAGTCCCTGTGAGTTTATGTCCCATTCCAGAAACAAGAAAAATGTCAGAAGGGGAGAGAACAATGCTAATGAAAGGTGAGAAGTGAAACTCTCCTAAACCACATCTTAAATTCAGTGGCACAAGATGCACAAGAAGTCTGAACATTTGAGCAGCAGAACTTCAAATGATGTAACAAACACTGAGAAAAGTTTATAAAAATCAGTCCTGTGCTGGCCAAGGTCAATTTTTCTTACAAGCATGGGAAAAAAAATAAACATGAGCAACACAGGGAAGGCAAAAGAGACTGATTTACACTAAGGAAGCTACTGTCACTTCTGACAACTAAGCATTATCAGGGGAGGACGGGACACCCTATTATTTCTGCATGACTGTATTTTCACTGTATTATTGTATTCCTAATTTCCTTTCCCTCACTAATAAAATTATTTCCTAGAGATCCTCTTGTTTGTTACATATGCCTTTCAAATCAATGCCCAAGCATTTTAGAGTAGAAAGAAAAATTAGCAACTGGTTTGGTAGACGAATACAAAAACATAACCTGCACATCGGCACCATCAGTTTCTAAATGTTAGCTAAGCCTGACTGTGCAAGGTTTTCTTTACATTTGCTTTTAAATAACACTTTAGATAAGTATGGAGTACCACTGGTCCATAGTTTTTCCTTTACACTAGTCAGGTAAAAAGGAAAGCAGACATAGAATCATAGAACATTTAGGATAGGAAAGGACCTCAAGATCATCTAGTTCCAACCCCCCTGCCATGGGCAGAGACACCCCACACTAAACCGTATCACCCAAGGCTTCATCCAACCTGGTCTTGAACACTGCCAGGGATGGAGCATTCACTACCTCCCTGGGCAACCCATTCCAGTACCTCACCACCCTAAAGGTGCTTTAATTTTTTCCTAGTTTTATTCTTGATAAAGAAGCTATAGAATGTTTCTGTAAAATGAAAATACTTGCTTCAGATACAGGAATATCTGCTTAGATAGAACAGATTAAGATAAAAAGGGAAGAGAAGATTAACAATCAAACCTGCTCATGCTAACAGAACCTATGTATCTTACAAAGCATATTGCTAGCACTCAGGAGAATAAACCAGTAAATGAATGACAGCTCTTAAATGGATTTTATGCATCTTCTAGGACTGGAAATTTGGATGCTGTGGGGGGATGGGAGTAAAGACCGTACAGGGAGGGAGACTGTGCTTAATTTTGCCTCTTTCCTCCTTCCCAGACAGGAAAAAATAAGCTTGAATAAATAAAATATTCCACAGAACTCTCTTGTGACTACCTGTACAATACACGTGGTCAAAGCTTTTGTTGGATTAGAAAAGCCAACAAAACTATGCAAGGAGATGATATGGATGAAGTTCAACCTGTGAGCATTAGAGCTTTTCTCATTCTTACATGGAGAATTTACCAATAAAATGTTGCATCTCATTTACCTCTTGCCTTTGACACAGTCAATTCAAATAATTACATATTGTATTATATAATCATAAACCAGTCTTAATTTCATGCCAAGTCCAAACTGCATTACTTGTAGTGTCCCCGTATTATCTTCTAAACTACTGAAATCATCTTCTAAAATACTTTAATCCTACTGTGATTCACATTATCTTTCAGCGGTCTTAACAGTAAGGATAATTCCTTTTTCATTCTTACAAGAAGCAGTCTATTAAACAGCATAAAAAGATATCCTCTTCTGCTACAACTAGAGAGAGGGATCATCAAGCACAAGACAGGGACTTCTAAAAGTCCAACTCAAAATTACTGATGGAAGTAGTAAGAGGAGACAAGACCTCATCCACATTAAAAGTTCTCTTCAGCTATCTAACCCAGCTAATTGTTTTCATTGCCTCCACTCTAAGTTTCCTATATGAAAACAAAAACCAACCAAACCAACCTCCAAAACCTGATTAAGAATGCTCATTTTCTTTACAATAAAAACCGAAGAAGAAACTGAAGAAAAACCATTTCAGTGTTCTGAACTATAAAGCAAAACTTCTTAAAATCAGTAAAATTTATCTACTGGCTCTCTATGTTTGGTGTTACACACATTATAGATGCCTGGAACTGTAGCAGCTCCCAAGTAATTACTAACTTAACCAAATGTTAATCATATAACCCACGACACTGCCATTAAACAAAACTGATAGTTTTTTTGGAGTGTATTTGTAATATTACTCGAGTAAAATGCCTGAGTACTCTTTCTATGGAGAGCAGAAAATGCATTCACTGTAACCAGCAGTGCACACATGTTCCAGGATGAGCTTCTGTAACCACTACTTGTTCTGTTTCCCTAATAAAGTTCAAAGAATTCTTAGAAATAACTCAACTTTAATGTATATATCGATTATTCTGGAACACTCAATTAAAAGGATTTTAAGCACAATTTACAATCTGAGAAATAATTGTTTTCAGGGGATTGGAACTACCTTTTCTTTCTATTTGTATATTTCTTTCTATCTGTACTTTCCCAAGAGGAGCGATAGATTTCAAAAAGCTTTTTGTCAAAATTATTTCTGTACTGAAAACATGCAGATTAAGTGAATGTTATAAATCCAAAGCATACAGCGGAAAAAGAAGAAACAGTTAATACTTCTTGACTTTATTTCAGTCATTTCAGACTATTTAGAATACAAATTCACACTGAATTCTCCAAAGTTACCTTCAAAGTGTCAGAAATTAATACTAATGCAAGTTATATTTTGAACAGCTGCAGAACTGCATTTATGGTTAAGTTCCCTCTTTTAAAATGATCCAAGTTAAGAACTTCCACTTAATGAAAAACAAATAGAACAATAAAGTGTTTCAGCTGTGATGTGAGCAGCTTTTTGTGTGCTTTTCTATGTCCAGGGACATAACAGGAATTAAAGTGAACAAGCTTTTATCTTAGTAAGACCATTTTAGCCACTTGCACAAAGACTACAAATACTGTAACATATTTTGTTACGTTAAATCTCTGGCTTTGAGATTTAGTTCATAAAATTGAACAATACAGTGACAAATATATGAGAGAATGCACATCAAAGCATGAACCTTAAAATACTGCTCTACTAAGCAGTAGTAGTACATGTCATGCATTTTAGGCCTATCCATTCAAATACATCCACGCTGAATTTTGTTTGTTGTGTCTGTAGTCACAGTTCTGTTTCCATTCACCAAAGAGCACTAAAGTGACTGGATACTAACAAAAGCAGTATGCCTACTCTTTCACTGGATGAAATCAGTATCTTCTATTATTTTTAATGTACAAATCAGATCAGCACAGATTATTTCACTCATTAACCTATTCATCCCTTTTAGACAGTGAAATATTATTTGTAATACCCCCAAAATAATTAAGAACATTTCACAAACATGCACTTTGAAGTGATACAGTCACTGCAATGTGTGACAACCACTGCAGTGAAAGATGTTTCTGCAGAAGAGAATACAGGTGAAATGACAGAACTGCTAGCTGCTTCTCCAAATACAGGGGAAAGGAGGTACTCTGGCCAGGGAAAGGAGGATACCTCACAAATAACTTTGTAAATAAGATAATTATCATTTATTCTAGATATTTACTGGATAGAAACTATTTTCTTCTTTCTCTAGTAGCTATAAACCAAGTTGAAAAATCAAAGAATACTTTCCTTAGTATTTCTTTCATCCAGATCAGCATTTCTAAAAGCACATCAACATATTAAGTTGTATTATGGACTCCTTTAGATAAAAATAATTACTTATAAAAGTCTCCTTATCTCATCTTTGTATACTCCTTCCATCACAGCTATCTAAAACTTTTTCTTTTTTACATACTCTTAGGCTTCTCTGACACATCCTTAGGTCCCACTAAGGAAAAGAGGGGTTTTGGTTTCTGCATCCTCAAACCACTCTCCTTCAGAATCCCATCAGCCATATCTTTCCTTAAATGCTCCCAGTCATTCTAGGACATTTTCTTCTCTACTTGCCCTGAGCTGCTCCAAGATGGAATATTACTGGAACATGATTTCGTTCTCCTTTTTGCCTGCTTAGTGCTGCAGATGCTGAAGCAATCCAATTCTTCATTCATCAGGGAAATTAAAATCAACTTTGGGGTTGATTTTTGCAGTTTGTTGCCTACTTTTTTACAACTATTTTAACTATCTTGCATTGTTAAGAATTCTACCTTGGATGAAATATTAAGACTATGCTGACTGGGTATACAGATAGAAAAGTCAACAGTCACATCTGGCAATGACTGTTTGCAGTGTTTCAGATCCCACGCAAAGAATGTGCTGGCCACTCTCCCCCTCAAAACCTCTTGAGTATCAGATACTGTTCTCCTCCATTTCTTTTATTCTGCATTTCAGTGAAAACCCTTCTCTCTGTTTAAGCAGGAGCATTCAGATACTACAAGAGAGACACTGAGGTGCTGGACTGGGTCCAGAGAAGGGCAACAGAGCTGGTGAAGGGTCTGGAGCACAAGTGTGATGAGGAAAAGCTGAGGGAACAGGGGGGGTTTAATCCAGAGAAAAGAAGGCTCAAGGGAGACCTGAGCTGTCTACAGCTACCTGAAAGGACATTGTAGTGAGGTGGGGTCAGTCTCTTCTCCCAGGTAACAAATGACAGAACAAGAGGGAATGGACCCAGGTTACACCAGGGGAGGTTTAGGTTCAATATCCTGAAAAAATCTCTTCACCAAAAGGGTTGTCAAGCACTGGAACAGGCTGCCCAGAGCAGTGGTGGAGTCACCAACCTTGGAGGTATTTTAAAGACATGTGGATGTGGCCCTTAGTTTAGTGGTGGCCTTGGCAGTGCTGGGTTAACAATTGGACTTGACAATCTCAAAGGTCTTTTCCAACTTGAACAAATCCACAATTCTATGATAATAGCTCCTTCAGATGAAAGCATACTGTTCTTCCTTCACACGGAAAATGGAGAGGTAAAACACTGTTTGAAGTAATATGAAAAAAATATTATGACAAAAGATATCAGTGTTAAACAGTAAGACTGAACACAATCAAAGGAAAAAAAGTTGGAAAAAAATGTTTATTGGTTATAATCTGGGTGGGGCAATGTCTATTCATATGCAAATGGAAAATCTGTTTGAATAGCATGTTTATCTTTAATCTCACTGGTTATCACCTAGAAAGCTTACTGCTCTGCAAGCAAGGCAGGTTTGCAAGTAGCCATTTAAATACTGATATCACTTTAAGAATCCCAAAATCTAGGTTTCATTATCTTAAATGTCAGGCATTGGTAATTATAGCAACAAAAGGCATGACTAATAGCATTTGCTGTGCACTTCACAGGAAAGGGGAGGCCATATGTATGCAGAAAATAACAAGATACTCTACAGTTAAGAAATATGATAATATTATTGCAATAATCATCCTAGTCCACAGGCACTAAAGAAACTTAACTAACTATCACCATCTAGAGGTGAAGCGTAAATGCAATTTGGTGTATTTTTTAATTCTGATCTGGATTCTGTCTTTATACCTGTCAATATACCAAAGAAAACAGGGTGTTTGTAAGGGTCTGCTCTTGACTTTTGCCAGCGTGATCCTGATTTTACAAAGCCACTTAATATTTAACTGTTTAATGGAACAGGTTTTCTCAGCTGTTACTTCATACAAAATATATTAATTTCTTCATATGTGGCTAAGTCCTTCAATGCTTATAACTGATCAGTTTTTCACTCGCTACTAGCCGTCATGAACTTTGCAAGGTGAATAAATCTCTGGAGTCTCTCTTGGACTCAGGGTGGGTAACAGCAATTTTTCTAATGTTCTTGCCAGAAGATACTGTTATGACAATCTAGTCTAAGCTCATCTAGCTCCTGTCACAGCTCAGATAACTCCATCCAGAAACGTCTAAATAATCTTTATGATATGTTGATTTGGAATAAGGACATCAGCTGGCCATCTAATTAATCTTTCTACTCAGGTGCAAATTGAATTATACCAGTAATCTGTCAGGACTAATGAATGGCAAGACAGTAGTCAAGATATAAACCTGAAGCAAAACAAAGCTGAGTAAGTATAAGGAGAGGATTTGCTTCTGAAAACGTTAGAATGAGTTTGCCATGCATAGAGGATAAACAGTAATGGAAGGAAAGAGATTTCCTAATCATACTATTATTGCCATTTTAGGACTAAATTAGTCATTATTAGCATAGCATTACAAGGGCAGCTCATGTTTAATTAATCCTATACCATGACCTCCAAGCTTCTCCCACCTCCTCCTACTGCAAGGCATACCAATTTCAACAGTTCAGAAAATGCTTTGGTGAATTATGAGATGTATTTTATTTAGTACACTTAAATCTGAACAAAAGGTATAATGACATCTATCCAGAAATGTTGCCTGCCTTCCAAACCACTGCTATTCAGGGGTTTTCTGCGAAAGAAGCCACCTCTTTGTGTTTGGATTGATTTTTCTTCAATTTGAATTAGCTCAATTATTTCCTAAACCCATGTAAACTTTCAGTATTCAAAAGCTCTGTGGCAATGTCTTGCCCCCCTGTTACATGTTGTGGAGAAAACCACTGTCACAAGCTTGTTTTGGAACTGCAAGCTGGTTGTTTCAATGGATGCTACAATTTGCATTTTGAAACAGTTGAAAATCTCTCCATGTCCTGCATGATTTGAACAATTGCTATCTTATTCCCCTCTCAGTTGTCTGTCTTGCATGCTGAGAATTTCTAATACGCTCCTCAAATGAAAAAGCTTCATTTTTCACCCGCACTCTTCTAGTTCTGATATGTTTCTTTTGAGAAGACTAAAACTTCACACTGAAAAGGCAGAGATTATACATGGCATAATAGATTTTTCTATCCCTTTCCTAATGATTTGTAACAAGTTGTGTTTAGACCTTCCTAAACCCTTTTAAAAATTGTGTCACATTAGGTACTTTAAACCTTCTGGTACCCACAGCCAGAAGCTATTTATCAGTCAGTCTTCAGCCGTTTCACCCTGGAAATTGCATGTGGAGATTTAGTCTTTATTTGTTCAATAAGATCTTCTACTGGTATTTCTTTTAAAACAGCTGATCTGTTAATTCTCTACAAGGAATAATACAGAATGGGAATAACCAATAACAACTCCACGGTGAACAGAGATTTTACAATATGCACTTTTCTATTACTATCTTATGTTCTGAGACCTCCCTTCTTCAGCCTGAGTATTTGTTCCACTGACTTTAGCAAGCGGCCTCTTCCCGATACTTAAAAAAAGAGACCATTACATCTTATACCTTTGGAAAGTTGCAAGAGCCCTGTAACACTGTATTTTCACTTGGTTTTCCTCCAGAACATGCATGCTCCTCTACTTTTCTTTGGAGATGACTTAAATCTTTTAAAATTTTTTAAATGCATTTATTTACGCCTAATAAATTTCCTTATTCTGCTTAGTCATGGTACTTAGCCATCCTTCTCTTGGTTTTCCTCTCTTAAATAGGTTATGCAGTACCTCTGAGCAACGTTCAAGGTTTTAAGCATTCTCCACTGTACCTGAAAACCATTCAAGCTGTCCCTTTTAAGGTTTTTTTTAACCAGCTTCCTCATTTTTTTCCTCATTCTCTTTTATAGTTAAATATTACAATAGTGAATTTTTGCTTTAGTTGTTCCTTTTATGGTAGCTTAAATCAACTCAGCTCATTTAAATTGTTATTCCCATCACAATCACCTTCTTTACATGCAAACCTTCCTCTGTTTCTCAGTTTATAAATTTTATGATCTTCAAGGGCTAGTAACTGAGTTCTGCATTCAAAATCATCCCTCCTGAGAAAACTCCCTGTATTGCAGAATGATACGCAAATCATTTATTTTACCAAGATTTTTCATTCATGCAGCAAAATATCAGATCTCCACTTCTCTGAAGCCTCCATAGCCTCCTTTACCCTGTATCACTGGAAATCAAATGGAACATACTCTTCCACAACATGGCATAGTAGCCCATCTTGTCTTCTCATCTTTCTACTTACCAGGTGAAGTCCCATATGATACCCTATTGTTTCAGTGACAATAGATAATGGTCTGTGGCAACACATAAAAAAAATGGAAAAGTACTGTTCAGCACGGGTTGTGGGAATATAACCTTGAAAATAAGGGAGATAACATGACTGTTAGCAAAAGGGAATCCTATACTGGTAAACATTTGTTCACATATTGGTCACGTATGTGCTGATGTTGCCACTGGTAATTTTCCACTCCAACCCGAGAGGAGATATAAGGACCTCTGCGGGGACGGACAGGTGAGAAGGCTAGATGCGCATCTTGATTCGGGGGATGCCCTGACAACCCACTTCCGACCACCCCTCAACCTGGGCAACACATTTCATCTCCTCCTTGACAGTATCCGATTCAGCCAGGAGTTGGTATGTATGTAACTTGCTTCGCAATACAATATGTATATATATTTGCTTTGCAATAAATAAACTAGAGCATTTAATTATTTATATAGTGTTTGGTGTCCAGTCTTTGTACATGGGAATCCTACAAATGTGGAAAACCTCAGGAATCACAAAATTGAAGTACGCACCACTTACAGCCACCTCAGTAGGGAGCTTTTTCCCTCAAAGGACTATGCATAATGCAATGACAACAAAACTCTGTATCATAGACCACAAAATGGTTTGGAAGGGACCTTAAAGCTCCTCCAGTTCCAACACCCTGCCACAGGCAGGGACACCTTCCACCAGACCAGGCTGCTCCAAGCCCCATCCAGCCTGGCCTTGAACACTGCCAGGGATGGGGCAGCCACAGCTTCTCTGGGCACCCTGTGCCAGTGCCTCAGCAACCTCACTGGGAAGAGCTTCTGCCTAAGAGCTCATCTCAGTCTCCCCTCTGTCAGGTTAAAGCCATTCCCTTTTGTCCTGTCCATAGAGGCCTTTGTCTCCAGATCTCTTGTAGATCCCTTAATGTGTATTTTGATTTTCTGCCATTGGAGAAAAAAATTATAAAGCACCAAAAATAATGTTTATTACAAATAAGAGGACTCTCAGAAATGAGCTCAGTCATTTATTCTAATTGACACTTCCAGTCCTTGTCAGTTCATTACATACTGGTAGCCTGGTAAATATCCTCTTCCACAATTTCAACATTGCATCTAGCTCCCTGTAATCAGGAGCACATGTTTTGGCAGAGATTTAACAAGATAAATGCACAGTTCTGTTATTGAGGCTACTGTGAAGTTTTATAAATTAGTGCTTTCCTGGTAGCTATGAAATGCAAAATATGTATTCAGCAAGCACATGGCTACATACTTGATCAGAGATATGGCAATTGCTTCAAGTATTTCATCAAAGTACTATGCCTATTGTGAATTCATGTCTACTCAGGAAAACTTTTCTTCACACGCACAGTGGTAGAAAATAAAGTCATTTGCTAGACAGATACTTGTCCCAGTCATACTCTTGTTACTGAGAACAAACACTGGCAGGAATGCCTTAAATGTATTCTTCCATAAGGAAAGATCTCAGCAGGTACCAAGATCAAGATTTACTAAGAAGTAAAGAAGTTTTTGGTCACTTCTACAGGTAATTCTTGCTTGCCTGTTTTTTTAACAAGAGCAAATAGACAATTGTTAAGGAGAGGAATTCTATAATATTCTATGCTGTTTTGTAATGAAAGACAAATTAGTCTTACCACAGACATTATTGGTCTATTCTAGAGAGACATTTACAACTTTCCACATAGTGTATGTTCCATAAATGGCTGGTATGAATAGACAATCAACAGAGCACACTCAGAGCAACTTGTAACTTTTTCAAATGCGTATACCAATAAACACAATTCTACCCACTATGGATGCACAAAATTATAAGTATGTATTGTAGACAACACACTTAAATTCTCCAACTGGTGTTTCTGTAAATGCAGAATTTTCAATCTTTTAAAATCTTGCAATACTATTTTCCTTTCTTTTTTCCTCTTCTCAAGAGGCTTAGCCTTTAAAAGGTCTTTGTTTTCCACTCCTAAAGATTAATGGATCAAACCTACTAAAACCCACTCTGCAACAGCACAAAGTATTTTCTAACATGCCATGCCAATGATAAATAGAAAAAAGGTGCAAAAGCACAATGAAAAAAACCAAGATTTTCTTCAAGTCATTGTAGCTGCGCCCTTAACCAAAGAAAACTAATAGGAACACCTAACCCTCTATTCACTTCAGTCCATTTTGGATAAAGCCCTGAACCTGTTATAAATTGGGAAGCTCAGTTTATCTCAGTATTGCCCCAGTGGAAAATGAATGTGCAGAACACCTCCAGTATATATGAATTCTGCATACTTTCCAGGCTTTCATGATGACGTTTGTATAGTCATAGAATCATAGAACAGTTAGGGTTGGAAAGGACTGTAAGATCATCTAGTTCCAACCCACCTGCCATGGGCAGGGACACCTCACACTAAACCATATCACCCAAGGCTTCATCCAACCTGGCCTTGAACACCGCCAGGGATGGAGCATTCACAACCTCCCTGGGCAACCCATTCCACTGCCTCACCACCCTAACAGTAAACAATTTCTTCCTTGTATCCAATCTAAACCTCTGCTGTTTAAGTTTCAACCCATTACCCCTTGTCCTATCACTACAGTCTCTAAAGAAGAGTCCCTCACCAGCATAGCCAAACTGCATGAAAAGTATTGAACTCTTAGTTCTTAAGTTTGATACCAGATTACAAGCAAAATCAAATTATTTTTTTCAAATAATTAAAGTTTTTACTCCAATTCTAATATGCCTTAATGAAAAGCACTTTTTTTACTTAAAAAATACACAGATTTGGCACATTAGATTGAAACCTGGTAAATAAATTGTTTCTGGTTCCTGTCTTTGTAGTAATGACACTAATGAAACCCAAAATACAAAAGCAAGTGTAAGAATAACAAAGGATTCTTTCTTCCCATTCAACCAAAGGGAATACAGCTAAAAAGAAAACAATAAAATCCAAATTGTTGGTAAAAAATGCAGCTATTTACAATACATGCAAACTCTCCATGACCCTTTTTCAAACAGACATATGCTATGTGTTTTTCCTAATGGCTTTTTTTGGCCATTTAACCACACAGTACTTGTCAATTGGCAGCAATTTTTATTTTTATATTCTTTTTGGGTTTGTGGGCTTGGTTTTTTTTGTTGTTGTTGTTGGTTGGGTGGTTTTTAAACAAAATGGCCTTCCTATGCAGTAATATCACTATTGAACTTAAAAGCTTTTAATGACATATAGAGAAAGTTTTCCTCCCATTCCTTTATTTATCACAGCATCTCATAGTAAAGAGGTGCCTGTAGTTAAACTCTGTATATCCACAAGCAGTTGAAACAACTGTTTTATTTCTACTTCTCACTGACCAATGAAATGAGGAGAAAAACCTGTGTGAGCAACAGACCATTATTAATAAACACACCTGAGAATGCCAGAGTTTAAGTTTACTTCTTAGTCACAACTTGCACAGGAAAACCTGTGCTTTCCTTTCTAACAAGTCCCCACTGTAACAATTCATGCCCACAATTTGGTATTTGTAAGTTATGTTAACTTTTCATATAAATAGGAAAGAAACCTGGAATTGTGTTCATCTCATCCACATAAGCTTTGGCATTTCAGGAAATATGTAGCAAGAAAAGACATCAACTCTTGGGTCATTTTCCCCCCTCTTACCTTTCACACAACAGCATGTATCAGTAATACTGAAAAGACACACAATTAATGCTGTACAGACAGAACTGTTACATGTCATTTCTCACCATCTTTAACAAGTGTGCCAAGTCTAAGCAGTCAGAAATATACTTTAAAGGCATATTTACTGGGTGACTTAATTTTAATCTGTACCTGCAGATATAGCTTAAAGTAATAATCAAGAGAATGCAGAAATTCAAGTGTCATATTGTTGGAAACATAAGACCTCATGGTTCAGATACCAAATATTTTCCTGCAATTGTCTTATTTTGTAGTTATCTGCCAGAAACTCAAAAATTCCTATGCAACATCAGGGAAAAACAAAAAAACCAACCCCTCTCCCCAACCCCCCCCCCAAAAAAAAACACACACAAAAAACCATAAAAACCACTAAGAAGAAAATTCTGGGGTACATCCCATCTCAGCTGCTGCTTGATCAATAGTCTAGATGTAAAAATGCTCGAGGCAACACTGAACTTCTAGAACTCAAAGCTTTTTACACAGTTATAGATGCTCCTTAACATTACCCTTTGCTGCTCATCCACACAGGCAGCAACACTGATTCCAGAGAAAAATGGACACAAATCATAATTCAGAGTGAGATGACTGTTAAAAAGCTTTAGAAATCTTGTTCAGAGGTAATTACATGTGGCTGAAACATAAGTGGGAAAATTTTGCAGCTGCTAATAATCCACAAATAAAGAAATGCCAGTAGCCTGAGACAGCACATTAAAGAGAGTTTAAAATTTGCCTTTCCATTCTATCCAAGGAGGGGATAATTGTTCTGAAACTGAGAACCAGGAATCAAGGAACAACATACGATTTAAATGCTTCAACTATAAAGTAGGTTAGAGTGCAAAGCCCTAAACGCAGACCTAGCTGAAGCAGAACACACTATGAACATGTCCAGTGACACATAATGAAGGCTTGCTGAACCAGTCAAAATGCTTTTGAGGGAGCCACATCCATCTTGTCTGTCAAGCAAGATTTCCAGTTATGGATAGAGAACCACAGAATGGTTTGGGCTGGAAAGGACCTTAAAAGATCATCCAGTTCCAATCCCTCTGGCATGAGCCTGGACACCTCACACTAGACCATGCTGCCCAAGGCTCTGTCCAGCCTGGCCTTGAACACTGCCAGAGATAGAGCATTTACCACTTCTTTGGGCAACCTGTTCAGGGCCTTCACAGTAAAGAATTTTTTTTCCTTACATCTAACATGAACTTCTCCTGGTTAAGTTTAAACCCATTACTCTCTGTTCTAGCACTCCAGTTCCTGGTGAAGAATCCCCAGTATGTACCCACATACTGAAGAAGGCATTACTGATAAATACTGTTGCACTCCGCAGCCAATGCAGTCATCTTGTTAGCATGCTTTGAAAGTATTAAACTATTAAAAGCCAACCCTCAGAACACTCTATTTGGATAATCAACAAAATCCCATGAATGAATATATATATGAAATACTGCTGCTGTTCATTACGTGATCTCTAATGAAATTACAGTGAGATCTTTATTAAAATGTGCCATTTCAGCCAGACACTTTTACACAGAATCTGCATTAAGGTGTATCACTTACTTGATACACATGGAATGCATTAGCAGCTTTGCCACGCAGAAAGACTGAGGGAATCCAAACGTTAATAAGAGCACGGTTTGATCTAAGAAGAGAAAAAAAATTATTACAGGGAGTCATATTTATGTATACGAACTGGAAAGCAACTACCTCCAGTGATTCAGATAATGATCAATGATCAACAAAGCAACTTAACATTTCAAATGATTCCCATGAAGTATGAGGAAAACTGTAGTTCTGCCTGAGCCTTTTACACTTGCTGTATCATAGCCATAACATAACTGATAAAGAGCAATGAAATAATTCCATTTGGTCCACAAAGCTCAGCAAAAAAGTTCATTAGAGTTACACAATTATAGAGAGGCCATTTCCATCCACTCTTCACCTCCAAATTTCTGTGATTCAAAGACATGAGCTACATTTTCACCCCCTCATCCACAGAAATCTCAGTTCATTCGTCTGGAGTTCTTCTGTAGAAATAAGAGTCCACCACATTATGAACAGTATCTATCAAACCTAAAGCAACCGAAACCAAGAACTTTCGGGTGCTTTGCTACAATACCAAGACCTAGTGCACTGAAAAAGCCCTTCAAGGACATCTTCATAAATCTAACCTCCTTATATTCAACATCATTAAAAACTATACTAGGGCATGGATTGTGCAGCTCTCCATACGTTTTAACAGTGGAACACCACAGCTGAGAATTCCGTTACTGGAAATAATACAAGAACAGAAAATTATTGCCTCTGCTTATTCTTCTTTCTCATAAAAACAGTACAAAGAGAAAAATGTGTGCATTATGAAACTTACATCTCAAAATCTGACAGACTCTGATCTTCAGACGTTTGACTCAAATCTCCAGGGACCTGTATTTACAAAACAGAAATAATTCCAACACACTGTTTGTTATGCTTTCTATTAAGAAAACATAATATTATACAGAAATTACAATTCAACATTCAACTTTTTAAATGCCAATAAAAATTGTTACTGAGAAACAATAAAAAAATGAAACAGTTGTGAAACAGGATTATAAATACATCACCCTTGTGAATTCCTCATATTAGAATTTGCTATAGTTTTGGAAAGAAACAAATTGGGGTTTATAAAAGCATGTAATTTTGAAAGGTACAGAAACCCCAGGAAAAAAGCATCCTTATTAGATGCCTTCAGAAGCAAAGTATGTTAAAACAAAGTACATTGTGAATAAATAATTTATGGGAGGAGATGAAGTGCCTATAACCTAGTGATCACTTTGGTTTACAACCAACTTCCATTCGGAAAAAGACATGCAATCATTTTTACTTTAGCTGTGTTCTTAAACATTCTATAGCTACAAAAGTTAGTAAAGATGGCAATGACTGACTAACACCTGCAGAGTCAAAAGTAGCAGTTGTGAGAAAAAACTGAAAGAACAGTTAGAATTGAAACAGCAATAACCTTTTACCTTACATTAAAGCTAATTACACAAAAATGATATCTTTTCTCCTTTAAATACCATAAAATGTAAAGTATAACAGAGAATAGTGTGTTTTGATGGAAAAAAAAAGGATAAAATGGTAAACTTCCAGAGAAAAGTTCTAAATTAAAGATTGGTTCAATGTATCTCTAGAAGGTACATTACAGGCATATTACTGGGTTTCAGATTATTTTCTGCTTAAGAAACCCAAATATGTATTACTGCTTACTGTAAAGCAGTAATAAACACATATAACATGTACAAATTATGTATTTATTCATTGTGAAGTAATATAAAATTTCTAAGGGAACTAAAGAAAATCTGCTCCCTAAATGTCTTGACAGGCCAGCTCAAGACCTCCCAATACACAAGACAGAACTGAATTTTGCCTTCACAAGATCAGCAAAGACTAAGTCATTCCTGCCAGGCAAAGAAAAATAACTGCGCAGAGCCAAGTCAGCTCCAGGGCATAGATACAGAATGCTGAACACCTCCACTATTCTTTTCTGGAGGAGTGAGGTGGAAAGGACCTGCCTCACAATTACCACCATCAGCTGTTGTCTGCTCACAACCCAGCACACAGCCTGGCTTCCCAGGGCTCTTGTGCTAAAGAGCACACATTCTTCAGTCTTGCCTACCACCTGCACACTCTCTTTGCATGTATCTGAAGTGACAAATCCTACCACCAGATATATACCGTTATTTTAATGAAGTTCAGTGAAAGTTCTGCATAAATCCCTCAAAACCAGAGTGTGGATTTTGGAAATAAGAAAAAGGATGACATTAAAGAGCTCCAGTACTTATGTCTGGTTACTGATTTTGAGATGGGTCATTGAAGTGCTCTTTATTGTAATGCAAAACACTGTAATCGAGCCATCACATCAATGTACTTCCTCATACCCTTGAAAGCACACACTTTTTGTTTTAATATTCCTCTGTTTGTTGCAGAAGTTCTGAAAGCAAATAACTAGAAATTTGGAAAGATTATTGTGACAATTCATTTATACATTGTAACTGTTAAAATTGATTACCAGCATTAAAAGGAAAAGAGAAGCTGGTGAAGAATTATGGAAGCTCTTTTTATAACAAACTAAATTATATGCTATTTTAATAATAAATATCAAGCTCTTGGCTGATATTTTCAAACAAATCAAAGGAGGATCAAATATTCATATCCCACAGTTTCTGGCGGTTACACACTTCAAGTCTGAAAATTCTAATTCAAATCTACAGAAATCCTTTACTGTTAGGGTGGTGAGGTACTGGAATAGGTTGTCCAAGGAAGCTGTGAATGCTCCATCCCTGGTAGTGTTCAAGGCCAGGTTGGACAGAGCCTTGGGTGACATGGTTTAGTGGGAAGTGTCCCTGCCCATGGCAGGGGGGTTGGAACTGAATGATCATAAGGTCCTTTCCAACCCTACAATCCTATGATTCTATAAGTAATGGTCAGACTATTTGTTTTGTTTACTTATATAGAATTCAAATGTATCCACTTCTTAAGGTAATGCAATAGTCATTAGGACTATATTAAATTCTATTTCATTTTGGACATCAGCAAATAATAACCACAAGCATTTAGCTAGTCCTTAAAAATATGGTAACACCTCCATGTCTTAAAAGTTCTAGGAATTAGTTTTCTCAGTATCTGACTCATTAAGCTATGGTATCAATATCTACCTATTGGGTTAGGATATGGAGATACATGATTACAAACAAGATCTACTGAACAGGGACATAAAGTTCAAAGTATCCAAGTAAGAAAATACAGCTATAATACATCTGCCATTTATCATTTGTCATCACTTAACACAATGATGTGATTGTTTCCGTCTAAAAGGCTGAAAAGTATAGGTAAAATCCTGCTTCACAAATGCACACAGAACTATCAACCACTTTAGAGAAATGTTGGGATAAAATAGGCATGAATGCTTCAAGTACAAACCAAAGGAGTAATAGCATGTAATCAGAAAACAGAAACTGTCAAAATATGTCTCCCTTAGAAGATGGACAACTATTAGGAATGTTCTTGAGAACTCCTGCTTCCTCCCTATTCATTTGTGAATTTCAACACAATATTTTAACAGAAAAAGCCCAAGTGAAGCAATAGTTGCTAGAAAACAGCTTTATTGCCTGAATATATCTATTTTACATTCAACTTTGCTGAAGAGAATCAAACGCTATCAAAATACCAAATAAGGTGTTCTTGACAGATGTGTTATTACCTGTTAGTTCTTAGAAGCCACTATATATTTTGTTCCATTACAAGTAAAGGATTTGAGCTCATTCCAGAGTGATGTTCTACACTGTAATAAGCAAACACTTACCGGCCCTCTCAAATCAATTAGTTCTTGTCTCATCTGGGACACAAGAGCTTCTTTAGCCATGAGAGCCCGGTGCAGCCGCTCATTGAATTCAATCAGCTCCCCATGCATTTCAGCTACCTGGAAAACAAAGCCAGGAGATAATTGCATTCTAAACTGAAAAAAAAACAAACCCCACACTATTTCTTACACATATATCAGCGTTTACATTTTTCTTTTATTTTACCATGCTCTTTAAGTAGCACATCTCATTGCTAATGCATTAGTTTAAACTGACCATTAAAAACAGACACTGTTAGAATAATTGTTACTCATGCCTTGAAATGTAGGCTTTGATACTGAATTCAATAGGACAAAAATGCAACTCTCTGTCCAATTTTCTTTTCTTATCAAAAGAGATCTCACAGCAACTGATTCTAATAAAACACCTCTCAACTTTTGTTCTCAGTTTAATTCACAGTTAAACACAGCACTCAACAGTTGCAAACTAATCACAGTATTTGAACTGGGAATAATGCAGAATGCACAAACTGCATTAAACTTTGTCAATAATTAATTAGTCACACTCTGCACTCTAGTTGGAGTTTTAATAGGACTGGAGCTAGAAATCCACCCATCCCAGGCAAATCTGTGAGGGGTTCAAAGGAACAAAAATAACCCCAGTTATGCTCAAGTAGCTCAAGTTGTGTAATTAGTATGGTCTGAAGTGTGGCTTCTTTGAACATGAAGTCAAGCTATGTTTTTGCTCTCCATTTTTGAGTCAAAGCGTCAGGAAAGCACCAAATGATGCAGGGTACTTATGGGAGTGAATAAGGTTGGATGAATGACAAGGATGAGAAGCATACTCATTTCTAAATGGTTATGTAAAGCAAACTATGTTTAAGTTGGTTCCCTGCCAAGAGAAGCAAGAAACGATAAAGCTCAAATCAAGGTTAAAGGTGACATTGAGCTCTTGAATTTTTCTTACACAGAAGTGAAATGTGAACCTATGGTATAAGGGGGAAGAGCTCCAAAAGGACAAAGGTTCCCAAATAGCAAACATCTAAATAGTAGCAGTAACATTATTTCATCAAGAGAATGTGACAGGGAAACCAATAGATACAGGGAGCAAGGGTAAAAGAAGCTTAATATATGCATTCAGCAAGACTTTTAGCTACTACTATCAGATTATACTATAAAATTGAATGAAAGTTTCATTTCAAATACAACATTTTCAACAATAAAAATTATAAAATTATCATAAACATCGTCATCACTATTACTGTTATTATCACTATTACTAAGAGTAATAAATCAGCTTCAATTTAATGGCTTAGGGTTGTTCTGTTTTTTTCTTCTCAGGCATTTCTGTTGCACTTAATCCCAACAGGAGAACTAACTCCCCAGAATTGTAATTAGACTCTTCACCAACTCCTCCTGATAAAAATCAGAGTAACAGGATTTCCACATTATCGATTCATGATCCACTATGTATTCATATCTCAATTATTAATTCAGCATCAGCCTTAATAAAAGGTTCTTGACATCAAACACTTGTTAGTAAGCTCATTTTGCCAAAACAAAAGATAGCTAAATGCATGTGAATTTCTGCATTATGACTACCATAGTAGGTCCTACTTAGCAAGCACTTTTGCTTCATACATTACAAACATCTATGTAGCAAACAAAACCGCCAACATTACTAGAGCAAGTAATAATACAAATGCCACTAACCGGATAGATTGTTTTCCATCCTAGCTTAGCCACTCATTCCAATTCAAAGCAACTGGTGTAATATTTACAAATATCACAAGCCCCTCTCTGATCCTGGTTCATATTGGCAGAACACTGTTAATCACAGACAGCCTGGGCTGGGGGGCAGAACTTCCCTGTGTTTTACATACACAAAGATGTAGGATGCTACCGGTTGCACATTCACAGGGAAAAACCCTCATGCTGACAGTTGGGTAATTGGTGATGAAAAGCAATACACACATTTATGAATGGAATATAGTTCCCATATTTGATATTATGTTAGATTTTTGCACTGCCTATCTCAATCACAAGAACAAAATTCAGCTCTCTGTTGTAACACCTGACTGTCTTGTCTCTCTCTAATTTGGATGTCCTTGAAATAACTTTCTACTTGCAGACTCAATTACTATGTAAATTCAACAGCTCTCTCAAAATGCTGGAAGTAATACAAAAATTTATAAGTGTCCCTAGCAAAGTTCAGAAACAAAAAGAGAACAGCAAATATAACAGCAAATTACTGTTATATATTATCAGACAGATAAATTAGCAGGTTATGTTACTTGTGAAATCACTTTTATTAGTAACAAAGTTACTTCAGTACTTTTCCTTGTCAAAGAAAAATGTATTATCATCACAGCAAGCCAAAAGGAGTGGTGAGATACGTTTGTGAATAACAATATTAACTTTGTTTCCTTTAATATTTCCTGTATTAAGGTCTGCTAAAAACAATAGAGGTCTACTTATAATTAAATCCTTTCAGCTACATTTTATGTAACATCTTCCTGTATTCATTCCACACTGAAGCTTAAGCAATAATTTTCCCTACTGGGACTACAGTCTCTTTCACAGTTGTTTTTCTCCATGACAATATGTTTAAAGCAGACAGTTACACTACAACTGATGTAAGCTTCCCTTGTCAAGATGATTGTTCAGATTTGGTCTTGGCCTATCACAAAGCCTGAGTCAAAAGCCCAAATTCTTAGCATGAAATTGAATTGAAGCTAGAGTAAATATGGAGAATGCATGCTAACAGAACTCTATAAAGACCTGCTGTCAAAGAAAATCTAAGCTTGGTCCTGCTGCCTGGTAGCTACCACTGCAGCTATCCTGCCCTGCAGCACTGCAGCCAAGAGCAGTCTCCAGGTAATGACACAGGTTAATACCACTTCATGTTCAGCAGAGGTCTAAGCTGTTCACATAAACCATGTTAGGAATGTTTCACTAAACAATACAATCAGTCATAGAAGAACATGCATTTAGAGTAGAGAAACAAGACTTTTAAGGACTTGCAACACAGTAAGATTTTTTAACAGGGTATTTTAATTCAAGACTGATTTTTTAAAATATAATTTGCAGCTAAAACTCACAAGTTTTTGCATGAACTATATCTCAATTAATGACTTTTTGTCAGGTATAGGCATTTTCCCCTATCTCCCCCCCAAATGTGACAACATGCAAAATGACACATTTCCTAAGAAACTCTAGAGAGAAGTGCAAGTTGCTCCCATTTGCTCTCAGACAGACGTATTTTTCCCTTGAGAAGATGCCATTTTCAAAAATCAACATTCTTCTACACTTTTCCCCAACAGAAATAAAGCCAAAGGTCTCCCAAAAGGAGCAGGTATCCTACTAAATATTGATAATTTCACTTTGCTACAAGTAAAAACCAGTAGTCTCAAAATGGCAAACGGTTCAGGCAATTTCACTAATACACCCAGAAAATGCTTGGGCATTGCTTTCTTTTTCAAAACTTTCATGTGGTATTCTTGATATCTCTTATCTGCAAGCAAGTTATTTGGTTCAAGGCAGACTCAAAGATCCATTCAAGAATAGGACTGGGTTTTGGTTGTTACGATTTGGGTTTTGTTTTTCATTTTGTGATATGGATTTTGGCTTGTTTGGGGCTTGTATGTACTATAGCTATAGAAGGTAAGCAGAAGTCACAATTCATCAAAACCACCAAGAAGAAAATAAGCTGTAGCTTTCAACTCAAAACACATGGGGAATTTTGCATACTGGTTGAAGTACATATTACAGTCTGTGTAATAACTACATATTGTAATTTACTAATATGTAAAACTACATATTACTGTACCGTGTACAGCACTAACCAATGTTTACTAAGATTAATTCTAACATATCAAAGAGCACTAACACACTGGATAGGAAAAACTCTCATCTGGCAAGAGCTGTGCCTGGCAAGGAAAATGAAAGTCAGCAAAAGCAAAATCAGATGTAGAGGGTTGTCGTGGTTTAAAACCAAACTGCACAGCTTGTGCACTCACTCCCCCCCTCCTTGTTCCCCCAACTCCCGGAGAGTTAGGAAGGAGAATCCAAAGAATGTAGCCCCCACGGGTTGAGATAAGAATGGTTTAATAGCTAAGGTATAACACAAATCACTACTGCTACTACTACTACAAACAATAATGATAAAGGAAATAACAAGTGAAGAGAATACAACACCTCACCAGCCACCGACCCATAACTCACTCGACCCTGCCCGACCGAGCACCGACCGATACCTCCTCCATCCCCCCAGAGCTCCAGCCCTTCCGGGTAACTCCCCGTTACATCCTGGGCATGACGTGTTGTGGTATGGAATACCTCTTTGGCTAGCCTGGGTCAGGTGTCCTGTCTCTCCTTCCTCCTGGCCTCCCTGCAGAGCATGAGGCTCAGAAAGTCCTTGAACAAACCAAAACATTTGAGCAGTAGCTCAAAACATATGTGCTATCACAACGTTCCCAGCCCAAAAGTCAAAACACAGCACTGCACCAGCTACCAAGAAGGAGAAAAAATGACTGCTACTGCTGAACCCAGGACAAGGGTAATGAGCTTAATGAAAGGGGTAAACTAAGTGTTAATAAGAGGAATAAAAAAATTCCATGTCTCTAGTAGCTGCATCCTTATATGTATCCTTACAGCAAAAGCCAAAGCCTAAGACAACAGATCTAAACCACCATTATCTTTCCCAAGGTCCTTTTAATTTCTCATTTGACATCCAGAGGAAGGTTTCACCTCATCTGCTATGCTGAGACAGCTCTTCTGAACTGCAACTCATTATCCCTTTACTAGGATAACTTCATGAGCTAACACAAAATACTTGGAATGTACAAGCAGTATCCTCAAGGATAATCTGACATAAGCAATTTAATACAGACGCAGTTACAATCAGGAGGCTACATCTGACAAGCATTCCATAGCCTGCCTCCAAGAGAGCAAGACTTGGAACTAAATTGATATTATCAGATATTAAAAACCATGGACTCAAAAAAAAGTCATTTTACATGCCATAAAACATTACCTAATGTAAATCGCTGATGATTTTTTTTGTTTTTCAAGCAAATACTGACAGACCAATTTGTACCTAGCAGGCTTGACACTAGACCAGGTATTAACTGTTGTCCTGGGTTCAGCAGTAGCAGTCATTCTTCTCCTTCGCAGCTGGTGCAGTGCTGTGGTTTTGACTTTCAGCCTGAGAACAACACTGATAACACAGAAGGTCTTAGTTGCTGCTCAGTAATGTTGAGTCTGACCAAGGACTTCATGAGTCTCATGCTCTGCCAGGGAGGAGGGGAAGTTGGGAGGAACCAGAGGCAGGACACCTGACCCAAACTAACCAAAGGTATTCCATACCACAGCACGTCATGCCCAGTATATAAACTGGGGGCAGTTATCCAGAAGGGCTAGATCACTGCTCGGGTCGGGCTGGGTATCGGTTGGCGGATGGTGAGCGGTTGTATTCTCTTCCCTTGTTATTTCCCTTATCATTATTATTATTGGTGGCAGCAGCAGTGGTTTGTGTTATACCTTAGTTACTGGACTGCTCTTATCTCAATGCGTGGGAGTTACATTCTTTTGATTCTCCTCCCCATCCCTTCGAGAGTGAGGGGGAGAAAGGGGGAGATGTCTCCCAGCCAACAGGGGGGAGTGAGCAAGCAGCTGCGTGGTTCTGAGTTGCCGGCTGGGCTTAAACCACAACAACTGTCCTCCCATAACTCGCATTTATCCAACCACAATAGCACAACTTTTATACTGTATGTTTTAGCTACACAAATGCAACCATGGTTCCATGCCTAATCCAAAACAACTGGTGAGCTCAGCTGACTTGACAGCAACAGATTCAGTATTTATTAATGACTGCGGAATCACAAAAGCGTAATAGAAATTTCTTCCTCATCACAGTTTTCTCCCTGTTATCCCCCATATGCCATGTTGAGACTACAATAATAAAAAAGACTTCCCACCACATCAGACACATTTCTGGGCCCCAGCAGTCCTTCAAGCAGGCTGCTTGAAGTCACATCGATCTGTGGTTTCATTATTCCATAGATATTAATTTGCTGTCACTTATGCCTCTGTTCCTAAGCTTCTAACCTTCCTTTTTCCTTTAAATCATGATAACTTAACATGGTTAGGGAACACACCCATCCGTTGTTGCCATCTTTTATATGCACCTCTGTGTTTGATGCATCTAGACTACAGAAATCTTCAGCAGTGATCAGAAGATCATGCATGGTATGCAGACATTACCAAAACTGCTGTATCACCAAAATTCCTCACTTCAAGACCTTAATTCACAACATAGTAAAGAAATTCACTACACTTTATTGTTACCTGTTACTGTAAATTTAGAGACAATTCTACACAGATGCTGAGACCTTCTGGCAATGCTTCTAGTGATTTAAGATCTTGAGGGTTTGTAACAAAAAAAAAACAAAATTCACATACTGCTTTATAAGCAAAGCCAAGTTCTCACATTTGAAAATCCTCCAATATTTGGAAGCTTTCTTTAATTATCTGGTAGCATATGACTAAAAAAGATTTTTAGTACAAAATTAATATGAGGAAAATTAACCCTTAAAAAAAAAGACTGATTGAAAGGTCAAACGTTTAAAAGTGTTTAAAACCCACTTACCCAACTAAAGGTGATACATGCTAGAATTTTTTGTGTATTTTTTGCTGACTCAAACAAAAAATCCCTCACCACAGATTAAAGTCATTTGAGCACTCTGAAATAAAACTGAGATTAAAGTTCAAGACCTAGAAGGCAGTTTGAGTAAAAATAGCCAGTAACATACATTTGAGGCCTCAGGATGCAACTGGCCAACAAATTCGGTGTTTGACAAGAGAGAACAGAAGGCATGAAAAAAATTCACATGAAACTTCAGAATGGTGAAAGCTTGGTTTAACAACCAAAATTACCTTTCACAGAACAAAGTGATTCACACCTTGAGTTTACATGACCAACAAATGCACCTTCCACAACAGAAAAAGTTCCCCAGCCTCACACACCAACTGCTCAGAAATTGTTTTGTCAGGCATAAAAATACAGCAGTACATGTACCACACAGAGTTACATCTGTGAGATTTAGGGACACGGGTCTTTTCAAGTTCATTAAAAGGCAAACTGCAGGTTTCTATAGAACTTTACCTTAAAACCTGAACAAGTCCTAGTTAATTTATGTAGAGATGTTTCTTGTTGCTACAAGAAAACCTTGAAGAGTTAGAAATTATTATTTATTTTAACTGTTCAGTTTCTCTCCAACATTCCCACAAGAATGAGTTTTTCCACAGAGGAACAGAATCATAGAATCAGAGAATCACAGACTGTTTGAGTCAGAAAGGACCTTAAGATCACCCAATTCCAATCCCCTGCCACAGGCAGGGACACCTTCCAGTAGACCAGGAAGCCCCATCCAACCTGGCCTTGAACATTGCCAGGGACTTGGAGTATTGTGTGCAGTTCTGGCGTCCTCAACATAAAAAGGACACGGAACTGTTAAAACAAGTCCAGAGGAGGGCCACGAGGATGATCAGGAGACTGAAGCACCTCCCATATGAAGACAGGCTGAGAAAGTTGGGGCTGTTCAGCCTGGAGAAGAGAAGGCTGCGTGGAGACCTCATAGCAGCCTTGCAGTATCTGAAGGGGGCCTACATGGATGCTGGGGAGGGACTATTCATTACGGACTGTAGTGATAGGACAAGGGGTAATGGGTTGAAACTTAAACAGCAGAGGTTTAGACTGGAAATAAGGAAGAAATTCTTTACTGTTAGGGTGGTGAGGCACTGGAATGGGCTCCCCAGGGAGGTTGTGAATGCTCCATCCCTGGCAGTGTTCAAGACCAGGTTGGATGAAGCCTTGGGTGATATGGTTTAGTGTGAGGTGTCCCTGCCCATGGCAGGGGGCTTGGAACTAGATGATCTTGAGGTCCTTTCCAATCCTAACTATTCTATGATTCTATGAGGCATTCCAAAAGGGACTAATATATTGTGATACAAGTTTCAGTACATCAAAAGCCTGCTACTGTAGCAGAGGAGCCAGTCTACTCATTCACTAGTCTGACAGGAACAGTCTATGCCAGGAAACCAGAAATTCAATGTCATTTACTGAGCCTTTAACAGAGCTCTCCCATAATACTATTTAGTACATCATGAACATAACCTACAGTTTAACTTTGAGGAAATGCTGATTAAAGTCCACCACTAAAATTAGTTACATAAAGAGAGTACAAAATTACCAAAGGTTGAAACTGCAAAGAAAGTTGATGTTCTCTCTAATGAGACGCTTACTACTTCATTACTTGTCTACAGCCATGATGATTTTAAACACACTTTATTATTCATGCATTGAGAGTTGTATAGATCAACCTAATTTCTCTTCTAAAATAAAACAGCATTCTAGTCCCACAGCATATGACATTGGAAAACATATGGGAATTGCTAGAGGTACCTCAACCCCCCCCCCAAAAATTGGGCACTGGAAGAAACTGTGGTGACTTCATATAAGCTCCACCGCTATTTCTAAGAAAATACAACATAATGATGATGCAGAATTGTTACAAAATTTTTTCTACTACTATTTTAAGCATAATGTTCAGTGAAAAGTTTCTTGAAATTTCTTTTACTCCATAATTTTTAACTTTATCTACTTGGTTAAATCAACTTATTTACTGATTGTGAGTAAAGAAGTTTAAAAAATACTTCTCTGCCATACTTTTACAAATATGGCAAAAAACTGAAAATTCCTTCAATATATTAAGAATATTTTTTTATGGAAAAACAGACATCCAAAATCTCTAATTACTCAGCAGAACCATTCATTTTAATCCCTTGACAGCTAGTTGGTTCTCTGTGAGGAGACTTCTATGTCCTGATCAGCTAGCAAGAAATTTAAGAGAATCTTTGTCCTCAGTTAAAATAGTCTCTGGGGACAAAATAACAGTTACCAAAACTGCTGAAGTCAGAACATTTTTCAGACCCAATTCTAGCTGAGTGAAACTACCCGAACAACATTCAGGAGTGGTTTCTATCCTAGTCCTCAACTTGGAGCACAACATAGGCTATCCTTTGAAAGTAAGACTTCACATCTTTTGTTTCTGCAGAGAAAAGGGGTAATGACTTGACGAATACACCTGGATTGTTACAGAGGTTACATCCT
The DNA here is from genome assembly GCF_012275295.1 of Melopsittacus undulatus. NCBI lineage: Eukaryota > Metazoa > Chordata > Aves > Psittaciformes > Psittaculidae > Melopsittacus > Melopsittacus undulatus. The sequence continues at coordinate 16,482,975 of NC_047534.1, forward strand.
ATTTCAAGTATGTGAAGACACTGTTACACTGTAGGAAGTGAGACTAAGATACAGACTTCCTTCTCTGAGTATGCTTCGCAACCAGGTTTTCCAGTGGCTATATCCCCTGCTGTGCCATCAGAGTTGCTACTAACACTGTCTGCCCCAAACTCAGAAGTGCTAGCAACAAATTCCGAACATGAAGAACACACTTAAAAGAACTAAGGAGGATGCTTTTAAAGCTGAAAGATATTTTACCTGTGGTCTTAATTAAGATAGTCTTTTGATAGGTACAGAACAGAGGAAAGGTGTCAGAAGAACCCAATCAAAGGTATGCATTAGGAAGAGAATTAGTTTCACATGGTCCTATGAGAAAGCAATAACCAAGTATGGATGTTTTAGAACTGTATTAATCAATTTGATGCATGACCTGCATTTTTAGTCATCTTCATGTTAATCAGTTACTATGAGTATCTCATTTCAGAGTATTTTGGGCAAGAGAAAGACAGAGAATTGTTTTACTTTTTATAAAAATGTTCATTTAATATTTAATAGGAGATATGGGTATTAGATATTAAATTTCATTACTTTTGTCTGGAAAATCATCTGTATTTAAATTTAGGATGAAACCCTAATCTTTCTTCCTTTATTTTTTTTCTTTAATGAATTTTACATTAGTCTTAGAAGTGAATCTTCCTTTAGGAACTTTTTCTAACATGGTCATATCCACAGAACTAGTAGCTTCCATCACCATTTCCATACTGCAGCATTCAATAAGCTATATGGTAAAGCAATACAAAAATGAATCACAGTTTGGCAATCAGAAACCACTATGAAAGCACAGAAAAAGCTACAGGTTTCAGAATGTCCTCATCTTAAAGCTCAACTGACACGACAGCAATGCCTGTAATTATGTACTGTAACTGACACAACACCTCAAACCTCCTTTCAGAGCTTCACAACCACCAGTTATAACCTTAAGGAATCTATTTACTAAAACCCTCATTTTAATATTGAAGTATAATGTGTACTCTTGTTAAGAAAAGTATCTGAATTGCTTTAAATCTGCTCTGAAGTTGAATTAACACATCTGTATTTTAACCACAGAAGCCTGAAAATAGAATCTTCCTTTTTTCCTCAAAAAAAAAACCCAAAAGAAAAAAATAAAGAAAAAGGTTTTTCTTTTACACTAATGGGGGAGGAGGGGAACCAACAACTAAGCAAAGAAACTACAGCTTCAAATCTCATGTTATGATTACGATTTCACAGAATTTGTGTAGTACAAACTTTACCTCTATCAATTTTCTTTCATAAGAGCTGGCTAGTTCCTCATTGTTTTCTACTTGCTTTTGCTCTGGCATAGGAAATTCACCATCAGTACTCCAAATGCTGGGCGGAACTAAAACAAAGAGATACCATGTTAAGTTACATAAACATCTAGAACAACCTGTCTACAAGTAATAGTTCTAAAACCAGTTGCTAGAAGTATCAAAATCGGATGTAATATTAAACAGTATTATAGGTACTAAAAAATAAATGCTGCAGGGAGCTTTCTTGTGAGCAACATTTAGACAGGTACTCTCAACAGTGAAAAAAAATGATCAGACTAAAAGCATTTGGCTGTTCTATGACTACAGCTATCTAATAAATGCAGGTAGTAACCACAATTCCTACCCAAAGCCTTGCAAAACTAAGCCTAAGCTTCTCTTTTATGTCTTTTTTCTACTTTTCTTCCAAAATATCGTTTCATATTACCTGTAACAATTATTTACACATCACAGAAATGACAGAAAACAGGACTGGGAATTTAACGGTTTTGCATGAAGCAGGATCAGCTGCAGTTATTTCATTCATGACAGTTAATTGTCTGATTTATTCCTAGAAACCTGCAATAATGGAGATTTCATGCTTCCCTGCACAATCTATTTAAATTTTAGTATTTTTCTCAGAAAAGTTTTCTTGATAGCTAATCAAAATTCCTTCACCTGCCATCTAAGCCCATTACTCCTCTTCTTACCTATAGTGAAATGGAAACTACAGGTTATCCTATTCCTGTTCCTAGCTATCATTTATGTATTTCATGATCACTTTAATGCCTATTCTAAGCATGTCTCCTCCAAGTTACACGAAGTCCAATTCAACTTCTTCTCACAGATCATGAATTTTTACAAAAACAAGTTAGCACTTATAAAGTAAACAAGCACTAATAAGATTTATCAAATGCCTTCATCATTTCTCTATAGCTAAACTATACATACCACCATAATAAGGTAGGTACAAGACTTCATAATTCAGCTGAATAAATACTCTTGAGCCTGGGAACTGATTATTGCTTCAAGAAGTATATATATTCTGAACTTTATTATTATTTTATTAAGTGAATTTTGAAAGCTATTTTAAGACCTATTTCCTGTAAACTTTGCTTGTTAGCCAGAAACTTCTAAGATCAGCGTTTTCATATGTGTAATGTTATTGTATCTAAGCAGATTTGAAAAATGGTCCACATCCAACTCCTGCTGACGGCTGGGAATGCAGGATGCTCATTTAATATTTAAATACAATATCAAACTGCTTAGTCTATGGCAGTGATCACTCATTTGAAAGCTGGTCTAATATTCTGAACTCAACAGTTCTGACTCTTGAGCAATTTATTTATAATCACATTTGCTTTTTTAAGTCACTGCAAGGCAAAGTATTATGCTGCATTTCTTGTACTATTTTAGGAAACTTTAAAAGCCATGCTAAATAGCATCTGATCTGGTTATTGCAGCAAATGGAGATTCTTCTCTATAGTCATAAAAACAACAGCAGAAGCTCAATTTACTTGGATTCTTTCAAAATAGTTCCACAGAAAGCCTAGTAACATAGCATTCTAAAATTCACATACAATACATTTAAAACCTCTGGTTTGATACCATTTGGCAGAAGATTTATCACCACTGAAATTCCTCATCGTAACAGGGAAGCAGTGAAATTAGTTGTATGCAACAGTTTATGCTTCCTAACATAGAAGACTATCTCCTAACATTCCAGCAAAAGGGGACAATGGGAGCTTTCCAAGTTCAAACAGATCAGAACTCTGACATGTAAGGCTAGTTACAAGAACCTTACCCTAGAAGTGTGTAAAATAATACATAGGAAACTGACAAGAATTTTAAGTTAAATTGACAAAAGTAAACAGTAGTTTCTTCATCCTATTTCCTTCCCAAAATCATCACAACCTCAGAACACAGCAATAAAACAGGTCTTGTAAAAACATTCCATTATCCTTTCAAGCATTTCAGTTAATTAGAAACCAAATTACTTCAGAGAATCTGTTACTGTCACTCTAAGTTATACCACAATTGGAAATCAATAATTTGACGTAAGTTACACAATGATAGATGCACTAAAAAATACAAATAGCTCTTTCTAATAATACAAATATTCTTAATTGTGAAGGCTCACATCTGAAAAATTTGAATGCCTATGATGAGATACTGAAAATGATCTATGTATATCATGGGTGCAACAGTGTCTATAAATTTGGTAAAAGAAAATACTTTCTTTTGTTTCACTCTCCTTTCTTGCAGTGCATCTAAATATATCAGCTCTCAGGAATTGTTTATGTGCTTAAGTACTTTTTTGAGTCAGAGGCCCAAGTACTACTAAAAATTCAGATAAATCTCCAATGTCAGCTAAGGGGAAAAAAATAGTTTTCTAAAAATACAATGTGTGAAGTTAGGATATAAGAAAAATTATTACAAATAGTGCCTGCAGCTGCAATTTATTCTGGTCACTAATGATAAATATTACAGAAAATCACTGTGGATTGATTCAATAGCTTTTGAGCATAAAGCATACATGTATCCATTTTTAGAAATGTTGGTACTGTTTCATCCCCCTTTTTCATCTGTAAAATCTGACCATCCTACTCTGTTTCTATTCTTATCACTCACTAATTTGCATAATTTTAACATGGCAGAATATAGCCAGCCTTGGAATATTTTTTTTCTTTCCCTATAATTACACTCATCATGCAAACTGTCAGTATGTAATGAAGGATAATTTCTGCTATTATAAGAAGCTTAAGCGATGATTTTCGTGAATAATTCTTAATCTGAATCACTACACTCCAGCGAAGTCGGAAGTAAATACATGTGTTCTCACTAACAAAAAGCCTTTTAAGGATGAATGAAGTTTTTAAACTACAAATAAGTACAGTGAGTAGCTCTTAAGAGCAGAACTAATGTAGTATTCATTCATACAGCCACTTATACAACCACAATATTAATAATTAGGAGAAAAATTAACAAAAAGACAGATGGTGCTAGTTTCTGAAAAGCCACCTTGTCTCTCAAAACACCTTCTACAGGCAGCAAAAATACAGGTCCCACCAGAAAATGATTCAGAATCGAGACTCCAATTCATCCTGTCATAGACACTTCTATCACACTGACCACTGAAGAAAAGCAGTGACACTGATAACTGTTTATCTTTCAGATATAAAGTCTGCTAATTAGAGTCAGAGCAACATAGCAAACAAAGTGAAAAGTCTGGTCTGTTGAGTCTACTTGAAACAGTCTGTAAGCACTTATCCCCAAAACAACAGTAACAGAATAATATAAATACTAATTTTTCTCTCCTCAAATTATTACGTTCTAATACCACACTAAGTCAGAGATTGCTTTTTTAAATAAGAAACTTCCCTGAAAAAGCTAAGACCACCTCATCTACCAGAAAATGCTCTGTAAAGTACAAAAAGCTACATCAGTATTTTCTCTAAAGGAAAAGGTATTAAATATGTTATTTTCACTATTGGCAGATACTACTCTACCATAGTCTGAAGAGATGAATAGGGTTTGTAACTATCTCTTCCTAATCCTACTTCCATGTAAATGATTTCATTTGTTTTGGCAAAGACTCGCTAAGGAAAGGCAAGACTTCTTGACTATTTCTACTCAGCAGGAATTTAATAATGTGCCAGCACATAATATTCTTATTGTTTGATCTCAGTCTGCATTACAAAACTGTTCACAAACCAGCAAATAGCCCAGTCAGAGATGGGTCAGGGACAGTTCTCATGGAAACAGAACCCTCATCTCTTCAGATGGTGATGTTTTCCAACAGGAGGAAGGCTGATGTCATACCAGGTAGAACATGAAAGTGTGAAACATGCATGTCCTCATCGAGATACTAGGACTTGTTTGCATGGCTGAAGTGTTAGTTACAGACAAGGCCTTGCATAGGACAGGGTGGTTATCTATAGAGATCCATTCCAGGATGAATCAGGAAAACCAGAGACATGCCTGTCCACTGGTTAGCCTTTCAATGTCAGTTTTTATACACATCGAGGAGTCATTTCCATCATATGGTTACTATTTCTATGCCTCCAATAAACACGGTCTCAAGAGTATCATACAGAAAAAGCAAACCTTGTGCATGGAATATTTTCTCCTTCATTTTATCCTTACCTTCCACTGTTTGACCTTCTCTTCTGAGCATCTGAACAGCTCCTACATATTTCTTAAGTTGCACTTTTAGCACCTCATTTTCTCTGTTGATAAAAACAGAATAAAAAAATACAACTGTTTTCTCAATGTAGATAAAAGCCACTTTCAATGGAAACAAACATACAATCTGTCATAATAAGCTTTATCTCTGTCATGAAGATGAAAAAAAATCTCACACCTTAAATAATACCTGAACAGCAGAATTCCACATAAGAGGTCACATAAACACATCAAACAAACAGATTATCTCGTAGTCAGAAATATGATTAATTTAGATTTTCTATACTATGGTACATTGAAAGGCAGAGAAATTATACAGCCTGTGTAAATCAACAGTTGAATAAAAAATTAGGGGGGGATATTTGACAAGGAAATTTAGAATGGCCAGTATAAAAGTAGGTATCATTTTACTATTTGCCGATGTATTTAATGTCAAGCAAACAAGAATTCAGCTTCAGAAACAGACTTGATAGCTGTAAGAAAATGCCAACACTTCAGCAATAACGTTCAAGGTAAAAGTTTTCCACACACCAATCCTAAATGAAAACCATAGGACAAGAAATTAAATTAATCCCTTTGAATGTCATATTTTAGTGCCCGTCTCTGTCTCACTCTGGAAAACACAGATATGCAAACCAGCTAATATCATTGCTCCGCCTAACAACATTAAGCACCTTAGTTTATATTTGATGGAAATAAAAGGGATTCTAACCAATGGAATTTTAAACAAATCTGACAGATCAGGTGTCTTAAAATTCAATTATCTACCTAAGCCCATTCAGTTAACCAAAAGCGCTTATACAGAAGAAACATAACTAAAATGTGTTACTAGAGAGTGAATTGAGACAACTTTTACTCTTCTTTAGGGAAGCATCAGGGTACAAAAACATAGGTGCCACACATGCAGCCCACACAAGAAACCCCCAACTGGTTAGAAAGAAGAGAGAACATGGGCAGGACAAAACTATGCCAGAGGAGCAGTTCGAGCTCTAGGAAGTTATTTAAGAATGAAGAGTATTCAGAAACACATGCAAATGTGTTTGATGGTCCTTATACTACATACATATTGACTGATGGCTTGGCTTCACAAGTGAAGATTTGGGAAGGGCTTTAACCATGCTTACTACAAGCACGGTGACCAAGGGCATGTGGGATATGCAAATCTGGTTTGAAAAGTGTGCTCAGGCAATCAGGGAGTGTCCGACCAGGAATGTCATCTCCTCAGAAATCAGGAGCTACCCATGTGCTGGTCCCCCCGCATGCAAGGTTGGATCTGCAGCTTCCCATGCACCGGGTCATCTACCAATTCAACCCTCACCTGTCCATACAGACACGTGAGAGCCAAGCTCTTCCAGCCTGCGCAGAGGAGTTTTTAGGTGAGGTGCAGCTTGCACAGAACTGGCCCCATCCTTTACACCTGAGGTTTAACTGCCAGGCCCAGTGAGCTTGGACGGTGACAGCAAAGTCTGCAGGTTGTAGGTTCGGTGAGAGTGTCCTTCTCTTAGATGGAAGACCATACAAGGCTAGACGAGCTCTATCAGCTTGGGTTTGAAGATAGGAGTTTTCCTTCTCCTGTGAGGAGGGCCTGTCTTCTCTAACGAAGATTCAGGAAGGGCTTTAACCCACACATTCTGAGCAAGACTGTCATCTCCTGGGTCAATCTCAAGCATCTAGGTAGGATTCTGACTTAGAGGCGTTCAGTCATAAGCCCACCTTGCACCAGTGGCTCCTCAGCCAAGCGCACGCACCAGGGGTCTGAATCTGCAGTTCCTCTCATACTGAGCAGTATACACACACACAAAATACATGCATATTATATATATTCATGCACACAAAAATAAACTGCAGTTGTGAGCAATGCCATAGTTATATATAAAACCCCTAAGCTGATGCTATATTCATATTTCTATGGATTTCAAATCAGTTTTCTGAATTATGCAACCTCAATTTGATTCAGTCCTTTAGTAGGAGGTTGCTAAATAATTAAGAAACTATTGATTACCCAACTATCAATTTTTAATAAAGTCTTTGATGATTTTATGCAGTTCATTATATTTTTCATTTCCTAGACTACAAAGAACAATTCAAGTTTTCCATCAGATGGATGCTGATGCTTAGAAAACACAGTTGAATTAAAATAAGTCTAAATAATTCATTCATAAAAAAACATGACAGGTAGACAAAAATGTTTCTCATCAGAAGTATAAGTCTGCATGAAAATAGCTGTATCCAATTACGATACATTGAATTTTAAGGATTCTCACTTCTATATTTGAGAAGAGATTCGGAGCCTTCTGCCTGTACTGAGACAGCATCAAACAAAAAAACACAGGCAAAAATCACAAATCCACTTTTTACTCTTGTGCCTATTGACTTCAAACTAATACAGTGCACGTAACACAGGTTTTGATACAAAACTGAAACTCAAAGCAGAATACTAAGGCCAGGTCACAATTATGTCATTTTACCATCTTATTACTTCTCCTTCTTTGACATCTCTTTCTTGAAACTACTATTTACCCATATCCCAAAGAGTGCCCTTCCTGATATGTATGGATTTATATAGCCCCTTTTATCAGACTATGTCAAAAAGTAATAATAAATAGCAAGCACTCACTAAGGCTTAAATGACTTCAAAAGGAATGATATATTTATAGCAAGTATTTCATAGGAGTATAAACTCCTGTATAGAAGTTAAGGGTCAGATTTGCAGAAATTCTTGTCCAGCTCTCTCAATAGTTCTACCTATAGGTAAGGATATTAAACACTTGTCATGTGCAGGGCCCAGCTTTACTTCAACTTTTCCAAACTCTGCTACCTAACTTGAAGCAAAGCTGTTAGCCTCTTCTGAGACTGCACAGATAAACACAACACTGAGCATCTTTCAAATCTTCCACACAATTTCACCTTCTGTGCTGCAGAATAAATGATGAGACTGTGAGTACAAGTTAATGGAGACACAGGGGAAAAAAAAAAGAAAGGAAAATCAGGCTGAAATACAGGGGAAAACAAAGACCGAGAACTATGTCACTAAAAACACATCCATCTCCAAAACTTCAATTATAATGAATTTCCCTGCCTGATCGCTTCTCCCATGTTAATAACCATCTGAAAGACAGAGTGATAATATGTCATTTTACCCTGCGTCAGCTCCATGAGAGAGGATGACAATCTAGTATTCTTACAAATTACTTTGTGCTCAAATGGCACAGGTCTAGTGTGTGTTGTTGATTGAACTTTATACCACTGGTGATTACTCATGCAGAAGGATGACACAAGACATACTTCACTTTGATTGTTCGATTATGAAACTAGAAAACGACAAATTAGGAGCTACATTGAAAAAATACTAAAGTTTGAAATCCAATTATAGAAAAAAAATGGATTTAAAGCAGCCTCTGAAACAAGAATTTAACTCCTCCCCAGGTCTGATTCTGATTTACTGTTATTTGGGTACACATAAGAAGCAGATTAACAGAATGTCTTTGAAGCTTTATGTCTTCAAGCCAAACAAACACAAAACAGAAATGTATGCATTTCCCCATTTCTTTTTCTTTCAGACAAATAGGAAGTTAATTTCTGACAGCAGATTTATCTTCAATCTCTCTCCAAAAGTATGAAATACAGAAATACAAACATATTTCAAATACATCAACTTACAAATGCCATGTATCTATAACAGCAGGATAAATTTTATTCCATCTGAAGCTTTTCAAACAACTGTAGGAATTTCTCCATCATTCTGCAGCTATTCTCCAAAGAAAACCAGACAAAGATATTTCCAGGTTCCAATAAGAACAGGCTAATGCAGTAGGGATCAATGTCTTTTAGCAGAGTATATTTTATCCTACAGCATGAAATAGTGAAATTACTTTTAGACATAATTAAACTCTGCAGTTGGCTTTCTGCTTCTCCTGAAGATAAACCAGAATACTATAAAATTATATGTATCCGCTCTCTGCCATTAATAGTGTCTTTGCTTAGAATCAGAGGGAAAATACAATCCTAATTACAGTAATGATCAGGACATGGTAACAACTGTAAGCAAAGAGAAGAGGAGTAAGTATCAAAACCTGAAATGGTGATACATAAGGAACTTTTATGTTTTCTAAAATGGAAGATACCACCTCAAAATCTCTAAAACTGTAAGCATTTCTCCTCACCAACAAGTTAATTCGTGCCATGAAAAGTAGCAACTGTTCCCTAAGAAGATTTCTATCAAGAAGATGAATGTACCAGAATAATAAGCAGCATGTTCTCACATCAAGCGGATAACAGTGTGTTAAGAGATGCTATTCATCTGGAGCCCAGCCTCACTGCTGGGACTACTGCTGTGTCCTGGAGAAGAGCCAAGGACCTACAGGTGACATCTCCTCTGCTCTCCTTATGCTACAGCATCCCTATTAAAAAAAAAGTGGGGGGGGAGGGGGCAAGGAGAGTTGAAGGAGCTTGGTTAATTTCTCATCATGTCCAGAAAGTTTCTGTGACAGATAATTAGGCTTACTGAAGCATGTATACATAGACCAAAAACAGTTTAAGGTCTACTCTGTGAGTCAAATTAGATGCATCTTATGCTTCTCAAAGTAAGATTTCTGGCTGTTAATACAAATTAACACAAGTAAGAATGTGTTTTATAAAAGCTGACTTCAAAAAATTTCATTAAAAAGTTACATAATATATCTCTGAGTTATGAAATCTGCTGCAAAGGAAGAGGCCTTAGAGGACTTCTTTTCCTATACTTTAACAGAAGACAAAAAAGCCCACCACACAACTGCTTCTGTGAAAAGATACAAAAAAACTCTTCTAGGGCTTCTGTAAAGTGAGCATGGTAAGGAAAGAATTTGAAAAGGGTAGTTTCTCATGTATGTTAACTATGATGGCATAAAGAACACTGTAACTAATTTCCAAGAGCTAGTTCCCAAAGTACAAAGGTGATGAAAATGCTGAGGACAAACACCAGATCAGTCTCACAACCAGCAATTTTATCATATCATAAACCAGTGTTACACAGTACAGCAAAGTGGTAACTTTAACCCAGCCCCCAGAGATGATAAACAGTGCCAGAGAGAACACACACAGTAAGTAAGGTGTTACACAATGCAACCGAGAACAAGCACAACTCCTCTGAGAGCACATAAATCAATGCTGTGACCAGAGACTGTTAAACTAATCCAATGAATGCTTAGAATAAAACTTGTTTTGACACACTCTGGTCAGATCTGTCAGTATCTCAACCCTTCATGCCCCACACTGGGTGCCAAAAGCACTGTCATACAACAAAGCACCATACAGTTGTTTGCTCACTCTCTCCCTCCATAGTGGGATGGTGGAGAGCATTGGGAAAAGAAAAAAAGTAGAATTCATGGGTTGACACAAAAACAGTTTAATAGGGCAGAAAAGGAAGGGAAAATAATGATAATGATGATGATGATAATAATAATTAACATACAAAACAATCCCAGCACAATCCCAGGCACAGCTACAGGTTGGGCAGAGAAGAGATTCAGAGCAACCCTGTGGAGAAGGACTTGGGGGTGTTGGTCAATGAGAAAATGAACATGAGCTGGCTTCAGTGTGCACTTGCAGCCCAGAAAGCCAACCGTATCCTGGGCTGCATCAAAAGCGTGACCAGCAGGTCGAAGGAGGTGATCCTACCCCTCCACTCTGCTCTCGACAGACCTCACTTGGAGTACTGGGCACAGTTCTAGTGTTCTCAACACAAAAAGGACATGGAACTGTTGGAACAAGGCCATAAGAGGGCCACAAGGTTGATCAGGGGAGTGGAGCACCTCCTGTATGAAAACAGGCTGAGAAAGTTGGGACTGTTCAGCCTGGAGAAGGCTGTGTGGAGACCTGTCCTGGGTTCAGCAGCAGCAGACACTTTTCTCCTTCTTAGTAGCTGGTGCAGTGCTGTGGTTTTGACTTTCAGCCTGAGAACATCACTGATAACACAGAAGGTTTTAGTTATTGTTAAGTAATGTTAGGCTGACCAAGGACTTTCTGAGTCTCATGGTCTGCCAGGAAGGAGGTAAAGCTGGGAGGAACCAGAGACAGGACACCTGACCCAAACTAACCAAAGGGGTATTCCATACCACAGCACGTCATGCCCAGTATATTATCTGGGGGCAGTTATCCAGAAGGCCCAGAACACTGGTTAGGCCAGGGTGGGTATCAGTCAGTGAGTGGTGAGCGGTTGTATTCTCTTCCCTTGTTATTTCCGTTATCATTATTATTATTGGTGGTAGCAGCAGTGGTTTGTGTTATACCTTAGTTACTGGACTGTTCTTATCCCAGCCTGTGGGAGTTACATTCTTTTGATTCTCCTCCCCATCCCTTCGGGAGCGGGGAAAGGGGAGGGGGGGAGTGAGAGACTGTGTGGTTCTGATTTACGGGTGGGCTTAAACCACAACAAGACCTCATAGCAGTCTTCCAGTATCTGAAGGGGGCCTATAAGGATGTGGAGGAGGGCTCTTCATTAGGGAATGTAGTGACAGGACAAGGGGTAATGGGTTAAAACTTAAACAGGGGAAGTTCATGTTAGATATAAGGAAGAAGTTCTTCACTGTGAGGGTGGTGAGGCTCTGGTATGGGCTCCTCAAGTAAGTTGTGAATGCTCCATCCCTGGTGGTGTTCAAGGCCAGCTTGGACAGAGCCTTGGGTGACGTGGTTTAGTGTGAGGTGTCCCTGCCCATGGCAGGGGGATTGGAACTAGATGATCTTAAGTTCCTTTTCAATCCTAACTCTTCTATGATTGTACGAAAACAAGTGATGCACAATGCAATTGCTCACCACCCAGCAACCAATGCCCAGCAGCAGCCCCCAGCCAGCTTTCCCCCTAGTTTATACACTGAGCATGATGCCACAGGCATGGAATGTCCCTTGGGCAGTTGGGATCAGCTGTCCTGGATGTGTCCCTCCCAATTTCTTGTGGCCCTGGCCTACTCGCTGGTGGGATGGTGTAAACTGGGAAGTCCTTGACTGAAGTATAAGTCCTGTTCAGCAACACCTAAACCATCAGTGTATAATCAACATTATTCTCATCCTAAATCCAAAACAATGCACTGTACCAGCTACTAGGAAGGAAAATAACTGTCCCAGCTCAAACCAGGGCAAACACCATATGTGTGAAAAAACTGAAAACTATTCTCATGATATAGACAACTAGACTGTGTTCAGATCTAAGCTATGAAAAGGCTGTGTTATAGCATTGGTATCTCATCTGAAGAAGCAAAAAATGTCTTTGTGTGTAAGAAATAAGAGGAAGTTGTTTATCTTATGAAATAACTTGTCTCTTTCTCTAAAACGTTTGTGTAACTTGTAACATGTCACAAAGCAAATAAACAGAGAAAAAAATTGAATATAGGAATATTCAAATTATTTTTCACAAGCAGGGACAAGAAGTATTTTTCCTGTTTTTAAGAAGCTGTTTAAGGTAAGTAACACAGTCATTTCGAGATGCACAACACATCCTCACTGAAGCTCTCTGGCTCTGAACGAAATGTTGTAAAAGAGATTAATACAAAATGCCAAATCCAAAAGCAATATGGCTTAAATGATACAGACACAAGATAAGGAAGCAAATTAGCTTGCAGAATGTACTGTAAACAGAAGGTACATAAAAGTATAAGATACAGTCAAACTCTTATCCCCCATTTCCTTAAACAGTGTATTACCATCTTTATCTGCTTCTCTTGCTCCAAAGCCCATCCTTTGCAAAAAAGCTTTCCTCCAACGTTTCTCAAGATAGTCTAGCAATCTGCTATCCAAGATTATCTGGTTTCACAGCTAACTTCAATACCTTTCTTTGCCTCACAAAGGGATGTAAAAGTATTCCATACCAAAAAGAACAACAAAACAATCTTGATGAAAAACCTTCAGCATTGCCGAGAAACCACTAGCACAGTATGTCAATCTAAGAAAGGCTTACCCATGAAAGGGGGGGAGAATAATTAAACCAAAAAGAATGAAAAACAGCTTACAAAATTATACTAGAGAGTCTATTTAGTCTATTCTATCATTAGAAAAAGGGCTGAATACTGAGACTGCTCCTTTTTAAACAATACCATAGCTGTTATGAAAGAGCTATTCAAATACTTCACATGAAAGAATGAGATTACCACTACTTGAAACAGGAGTGACATAAGAATTTTTCCAGTTTTCAAAGGGATCTTAGGACACTCAGGAAAATTTCTCTAAGCAAGCCAGCATTTTGTCTATGAGACCAGAGACTCTTTGGATAGCCTAGGAGATCAACTGGATAAATCAATAATGCAGATATCCAGCAGTAACAGTTTCAACACTGACTAATGTGTCACTGAAATCTGTGTTCCCTAAACCTTCAGGAAGGTATTTACATCAAAGCAAGAGCTTTAGGAACATTGAAATACCAGCTCTCATAACCTGAAGCACATTTTTTTTCATCAGATTACAATAATCAGATTTTTACTGAATTCTTTGTTTTAAGATGTTCAGAATATTACAGCTGAGGAAATTTTTCTACTGTAGGCATGAGACCAATTATTTTCAAGGTATGTATGTATATATATATAGTGAGATTTCACTATTACAAAATATCTGAAACTTCAGTTTCCTCCTACTTACCTACGGCATTATGCAGCACTTTCAAAACTTCATTATTTTAAATTCTTCAATTTATTTATCTTGCCCAACTTCGTGGTTTACAATATTATTTACTTAATAAATTTTACCACTTTTACTATTGCAGCAGCATTGCCTACAGTGTATGAAGAGAACCAGCAAAGGAATTTAGAAGAAAAACCTATATTTCAAAATAGCTATATGCAGTTTCTTATGTGCTAGACAATGAGTTGCAATGAATCATTAAAGAAATGCAGCCAAAGTCTAAAATAACCAGTGACACAAGAATCTGTTGTACCTAAGCAGCTCCCAATGCTGTTTTCATTATGTGACAAGGTAATCTGACTTTCAGAAGAACAATCAACACAACATGCCCAGTCTTAACAGCAATAAATTAAACTTGTTTAAAAATAATGTTATTCTAAGTGAGCATCTGTTTAGATCTTGTTATACAAGCTCCTAATCTATTCTTCAAAAAGGTATGTGCAGGAGTAGTATCTGATTCACCCATATGTCGCAGCGAATTCTAAAACTGTGGGGGAAGTGAGTCAAATAAATATGAATAGACAATTCCTATAACCTTAAAAGTGAACATTAAATGATGAAGTATTGGCATTGTTTCAATTGTCCTGCACCACGTGAATGTCAAACCCACTTGTGCAGATCTCTCCCTCCCTCAAAGTGAGTAGTTCAGTTTGATGTGTCATCAAAGGCAGAATTGGTAATGTTCTAAATACTTTTTTTCTTAAGAAAGCTTTGTATTTATCATTTTCAGATAGTGGTTCTGCTGTGCAACAAAATGCATACAGGAATCTCAGCTGTCACCTCACAATTAACACTAAGCACTCTGCCTGCGCAGGCAGAAAACAAACAGCTCCCCCGTGATAAGACAGAGATTACTAATGTTATTCAACATTTGGGATAGGTTAGTTTACTATACATGTGAATTATGCCCAAAATCTTAGGCATCATAGGCTACTCTAGAGCTTATTTAGAATTGTAAGAGGAAAATGACACTATTACAATATTTACCTTCAAAAGCATTTGTTAAGCTAAATCACTTTTAGACAAGGGAAGGATTAAAATTCTTTTCTTTCAGCACAGCTGCAGCACAAAGTCAAGATGGAGGCAAGTCACTGCCAGAGCCAATGTTGTTTAACAGCTTCATTAACGAAGTGGATGCTGGGACACACCTCAGCAAATTCACAGACAACAAAGCACTGGGGAGCAGCTGATACATGGGATAGTTGTGCTGTCATCCAGGGAGACCTGCACAGGCTGGAGAACTGGACTCAGTCAAATTCCTTAAAGCTCAACAAGAGGAAATGCAGAGTCCTGCATCTGGGGAGGAATAGTCTTAGGCAACCATACATGCTGGGAGCTGGAAAACAGCTTGCCGGAAAAGGATCTGTGAGTCCTGGTGGACAAGCAGCTGGCAACGAGCCATCAATGCCCCCTTTGTGGCAAGGAAAGCCAACAACACCTTGGACCACATTACAAAGAGTGTTGACAACAGGTCACTGTCAAAAACATGGAAATGGTCTTGAGCAGCCTGTTCCAGTTGACCTTCTTAGGGCTAGGAGCAAACAATTGCACCACTTTCAGAAACTGGTATTGTTAATGCTGTTTTGCAACAACTGTTGCTTATGATACAGTGGCTGATAAAGTAGTCAGACATGGAAACCTGACAATGGGACAAGAAAAATAAACATTTGCCCCTGGAAAACAAAGTCAATACTTAAATAATCAGATAGAAGGAAGGTCAGATGGAAACGTCAACAATGAGAATAATTATCCATTCTTTACTGCCTACATACGTGAGGTATGTGTCAGCAGCATCTGACATGGTTCTATGTAACTGAAAACAATGAAGACACAAATACCCCTACTTGATTCAAATCACAGGAGGACCACTCAGCACAATTTCTACTGACTGAAGTAAGAACTTGCTGGGAGGAGAAGAGCCCCCATACTAAGCTCAGTGTGGAAGTATGCAAGACATCCACCAGAGGAAATACTGTGGATTAATATTAAATTGAGGTCTCCAAAACAAGTCCTCACTGTTCCAGATATGAGAGCCAGAATCCTAACAACCCAGCTTGTGTTTTTGAAAACCTAACTAAAACCCAAAACAAATCCCAAAACCCCTCATGATTTACACATGCACCAAAGCAGCCATTTCCACTACTAGAACAAGTATTTCATTATTCTAGGACAGCAACATCAGTCTATTCACAACATTCACATGGTGTTTCTGTTCCCCTCCCTGTCTCCTTATATTTAAAAGCTATATCAAATTTAAGGTTTGGAAAATACTGTTTGGAGACAGTGCTAGGTACATTAACAACATTAACAATATCATATATCCAACAGAAGGTAAAAACCACACAGGATCTCGATATTCTGATTTGCTCCAGACTGGGCAGACAGCTATACCAAGAATCACACAGATAAGTAAAATGAAAATCAATTAAAAACTTTTAAAATTTGTTTAAAAATTAAAACAAAATTAGTTGCATATTTCTGAGGAGTGGGGTGGGTTGAGGAGATAGAACTGGAAAAAACAGATACATGAAGAAACAAAGTCATCTTTCATTTACCTTATACACATATGTATTGCTTTGTATCTATACTCATTAACTGTCACTATTTTCCTGGCTTATGTTTCTTAGTATTAGTCTAATTACTTCTTGAAATTAAATGTGATGTTGTCCAAGGGTCAGCTCACTGATATTCCTTCCTCTGAAGCTGTAGTGGTAGTTTTACTAGTATTTTAAACTCTCTCTTACTGTTAACACTAGACAAAGTAAAACTCACAAACTCGCTGAATGTCAGAAAATCTTCCAAAGTTTTTTTTCAGCCTAAACTCAACTGAAGTCCATGTGATTTTTAGTCCTAAATCACAGAACCATTAGGATTGGAAGGGACCTCCAGAGGTCATCCAGTCCAAGCCCCTGCCAAGGCAGGGCCACCAGGAGCAGGTTACACAGGAACATGTCCAGGTGAGTTTGGAATGTCTCCAGAAAGGGAGAACACCACAACACCCCCGGGCAGCCTGTTCCAGTGCTCTGCCACCCTCAGTGGAAAGAAGTTCTTCCTCATGTTGAGGTGAAACTCGTCGTGTTTTAGTTTATGGCCATTGCACCTCTTCTTGTTGCTGGGCACCATTGAAAAGGGTCTGGCATCACCCTCCTGGCACCTGCCTTTGGGATACTGATCTGCATTGATGAGATCTCTCAGTCTGCTCTTCTCTAGACTAACCAGGCCCAGCTCCCACAATCTCTGCTTGTAAGAGAGATGCACTTGAGACCCCAACCATCCCTGTGGCCCTAAAATCATTTCTGCGGCCCCAGTGTTCACTTATGTTCTTCTGAAAACTACTTGAATATATTTTCTCCTGTATGCAGAATTTATTTCCTTGTTCCACTGCTGTTACTTTTCATGACAGTTTCAGCACTCCTTACCGTGCCAATGCTTGGACTTTCATGGCATGTCGCTCTTCCTGCTCTGCTGCTTTCCTTCTCCAGTTGTCCATTTCCTGCCTTAGCGCTGCAGAATGCTCCATCTCTCCATCAAGCAGATTTCTCAGAGATCTGGAGGAAGGCAGCAGCCTCTGTTAGAACACTGCTAACACTACCTGGTAATTAGAATATACTCTATGAATTAAAAAGTGGGTTGCCTGTATGATACCACTGCCATCATCCTAACATTTCATTATTCAGTGTAATAAATTCACATGATTTGATTATGCAAAGATAGGAAAATCTACAAGGAAGAAGGACCCAATCAAACAGTTGTCAGCACTTACTCTGTGAACTTGTGTTACAGTCTCATCCATATGCCCAAAGGACAATCTATTACAGTATCCACTGTACCACCAGGAAGAAATAATTTATTATAGAAAACATCTTAAAAGCTGGTTTCAGTATTTTGATGCTTCAGGAGTAATCTGTAAGCAACGTATTTACTAGCAAGAGCAGGAGACAGGTAGGGGTCTTGTCTCCAGTGAGAGCAATACCATAGACCTCTCTGTAAAACTTTCAAAGAGATAGCAAAGGTCAGCATGATGCTGCCCTGGTCCTTCTGCCAAAAAAAACCAGGAAACTGAATGGAGCAGTAACTTGAAGTTATGGGAGTAAGGGTAAGAGGCAGCAAAAGGGGATCAGCTGGTAGTCTTGATATTAAAACAAACAAAAAACTCTAAATTATCTACAGAAAATGTAAATTATCAAAATAGCCCTACTACAGCATAACAACAGCATGTCTTGAACACATTTGTATTTTCATTCATCTAGCCATGTGTTCCAATAGGCTATATAAATACAAAGTAGGCTTGATAGCATTTTAAATAAGCCACTTATCATTTTTACATCATCATTTTGCCGCAAGTGAACAGCAAGACACAAGTAACAGCCACTTTCAGCATAACATTGTTAGCCATCCTACAGCACTTCTGTACCAGAAGGAAACGGCAATTTTCTGAATTATGTGTAGGAGAAGCTTTTACTCACTTGGAAATCTGTTTTAAGGGATCTTAAGAATCTTTTGGCTATAAGTTTTGGTTTTAAAAAACTACAAAAGCAAAACTAGCAAAGCTCCCAAGACAAAGAGTTATACATCACTTGAATTTAAAGGAAAAAGCTGACCTGCAGACATTACTCTTCAGTATCAACAGCTGCATATTGAAGCATTACGCTTACCTCTGACAGAAAAAGAATATATATATCAAAACGATTACACATAATCATAAAGATTACACATAGCTTTACACAAAGGACAGCTTGTACTAGAGAACAGATTTTCATTTTTTAATTAAGTCCCTCTTGACTAGATAAAGAAAACTACCTATTCTGTTCTTCCAGTTCATCTTTTCTATTCATCATGGCCACGATTGCTTGACGAAGTTCATCTAAAGAGAAGGGACAAAAAAGATTAATTCCTTTGTGTATAGTCATGTGCATAGTGGCACTAATTCAGCAACACACTTAAGATGATGCCAACATCATTTGCTATTAGAAAAGTACATAAAAATACTCTTAATCTGATCACTAATTTAAGCACTCTTCAAAAATTGTATTATATAACACAGCACCAGAACTATTGATTAAATCTAACTAGGCTGCTTCTGGCTTTAACACAGATGTTGACAAATTTGCCTGTGGCTACAGCTATTTTGTTTTAATACCAGACATATGGGGACAATGCACCTTTTCACTATTTCACTATTTGCATACTAATAAGATATGCTGTTACTTGCTTTACTTCAAATTGCTTGTTTTCTATGCTAGAAATTCAGACACAAGAAATACAACTGTTACAGTGAGACCAGAACAGAGAAAAAAATCACTGCTTCTTCAAGGCATTTCTTCTCAAACTCAGTCTTAAAGAATGTCTTAAAGACTATGGGATTTCTGAATCATAGAACAGTTAGGGTTGGAAGGACCTTAAGATCTTACCATTTCCTACACAAACCTTTTCATTTGCTATAAATACCTTAAAAAATATATTGTCATTACACCAAGAATATTTTTTTCCCAACAAAGACTGACTTTTATAACTTTTAAGGACTTCCTAGAGTTAGGCTTAACAGTAATACCAGGGTAGCTGAATACCATGCTGAAAAACATTAGCTAAATACTGCCTCACCTCAAATCCTTCTGCTCTTACAAAACTTTCACCATGTAACCATACAGCTGCACTATTTACTATAAATTTAGAGAAAAATATTAATAGCTTCTAAAACAGACTCTGGCTTCCAGATCTTGCACAAATGGATGAAATACAACAGGCCTTCAAAGATCTGAATGCCCCATCCCTGGCAGTGTTCAAGGCCAGGATGGATGGGGCTTGGAGCAACCTGGTCTAGTGGAAGGTGTCACTGCTTCCCTGATATTGTCTATAGTTACAGAGATTTTTTGCCAGTTAAAAAAAAAAAAAAAAAAAAAAAAAAAAATCTTAACATTTTTGTCCTGTGGACCAGATTAAGTTTGCTGAACTCTAGTAGTGAATGAAATATGAACATTTCTACTATGTCAGTCAAATGTATTAGTCAGTACAGACACTGCAATTCCAGCCTGGCATTGCTGGCAAATCCCCCTGGCAGGATGCAACAGGAGCCTCCTATCACTTGATACTGATCAATCCAATTCATCATTCATCATCAATCAATCTTTTATGTTAGATTTTTTACAAAACATTTCTGCTTCTCTGGCCATGAAGAAAGATGATGATTATTTTCCTACCCATTCCACACTAGCGCTTGAGAACTAATTGACATTAGCAAGAAACGTTTCAGTAGGTCATTAGAGCGATTTTGCACTCCATTAATTCAGCACAGAAAGAATGATTACTTTACTAGAGTAACTTAGCATCTTTATACAAGTTCTCTATATGTTCTCTGAAAAAATAAAAATATCCAGATCCTGTACAAATTATTATCTGGGTACTTTAATCAGGCTTCCTAAGGCTGTGCTTGCAGTATAAAGGCTGTTTCAGCTTGCTTTACCCATCATTGGTACCACCTCCCTTTTTCTGGCCCTAGTGCTTACACACACACACAGTGTTCCAGCAGGAACTGAGTCAGCTCCAAATTGGTTTGGTACAAGGCACAGAGCAGAAAACAGTCACAACACCTTTTTAGTCAACAAGGATGATGAATGAGTGGTAGAATACCCTTTCTGGCAAGAGTAAAGTTCATATTGCATTGAAGTGATCAGGTAACCATTGCAATTTACACAGCAATGACAGGAAAACTTAGAATGGAAAGATTATATATAACCAAATACACTATGCTCATTTTAGTATTTTCATTTTAGTGCTCGACGGTATTTTCCTTACTATTTTCCAAAAACGGACTATAATAGTTTCTATTAACTAGTATTTATATCAAACAAACAAGCAAACAAAAAACTCCAAAACCAAACCAACCAACCAACACTACCACCAAAATTCTGATATTTAAAGTATTATATTTAGCTATATCAAACTTGATAACCATGAAACTCAACACACTATTAGCACTCTTTTGGTCACGAGGAGACACTGCCACTCTGAAGGCAGACTGGAAAGGTTGGGGGGTTTGAGGAGGTTTCTTTGGTTGCATTATATTGTGGTTTGCTGGTGGGATTTTTTGGTAGTGGAAAATAGGTTGGCTGCAACAGTCCCAGAAAAATAATATGGAGTGTTGTGAAAGTGGACCACAATCCATCAGCCTATCTGTGAAACAAAAACTTGTTCTAAGGATGAGCAAAATAGAACACTTAAGTGTTCAAGCCTTCTACAAGTGTACAGCACAAGCAAAACACATCCACAGTGAGCCCTGAGTACAGTAACACTCTAACAAAATAAAGATCTTAGATGATTAAGCTGAATTCAGAATCTTCCTCAAAAAAGCATCAAGCCAATGATATTTTAAGCATTTGAAGAATGTCATTAAAATATGAGATTGTACAGTCTGAGTTAGTTGCTATTATTTCTGTGACTCTGAAGAAATTAAAGCCCTTGCTACTCAGACAAGTTATTGTATTTCTGGCTCTGCACCTATCCTGAGGTGACTGTTCTACTGCCCATATGCATACTCAGTCTGTTTAAATGTGCCCTGATTTATTAACACTTCAACAATGAAGCCATTATAAATTGTTTCCATTTTTCCAATTTTACCAACCTATTCACAGTGTAACCTTAACTTGCCTAATAACTTTCCTTCATTCCATCCAGCATCTTCTGCATGAGTAGAACTGAAATCCTATCGTCTCTCACTCACCTCTCCAACACACACACAAGAAAGCAGAGCATGAAAGCAAGATTCTGTTAAACACCATGGTTGGCTTAAAGTAGAAGAAATAAAAGACATTAAAATAAAAAGTTATTTCCATTTGCTTAATTTTTTTCTGAGTTATGGAATAGACAGTACTGTAGTGACACAGCAAAGAAGAAACTGCACATTGCATTATCACACAAACTAATGCTTAGTTTAGGACCACAAAAGCAAACAGACTTCATGCTCAGTACTTCTTACCAGTTTAGTTCAACTACATATAGCAGTGGAGATATGGAAGAAAGCATCAACACAAACACAGTCTGGGCTAAGGAGGCTTGTGCAGCCTGTGCTTACCCTAGCAGTGCTTTTGCTTTATTACTGTACCTATGCTAGTCCTTCTTGAAGTGGTGAGTATTAAGGAGTCATATTTTCTACCAATTACTCAAACACAAGAACTATACAGTTTTTTAACACCTCTTTAACCTCACCATCCACCTTAAATACAATGGAGTCAAACATTCACTCATATAATTAAATGAAGAGATACCAAGAAAAAAATCAAGAACTTGTATTTCATCATCTTCTGATGCAAGTAACAATATAACTGAAAGGACAGCTTCCTATTTTATTCAGGCATAACATTCAAAACTTAGAAAAAGAAAAAATCATAATTTCTTACTCTATGTTTCTTGAAAACTTCTAGCAGCATGTCAGAAGAGTCAGCTGAATGCACATGAACTAAATCCAGTGTTATGCACCGCGGCAGGTTCACTTCAGATCTACCAGAACATCCAGTTCCTCAGCTTTTGTCTATGTTGCACCTTCCTCTCAGATGACTGTATGATCATAACCTATTTTTTCAGCAGAGTTATGTCTCATTCATTGTGTGCATTAAAAAAATAAATAAATAAAACCTTAAAAATCAGTGTTGTGGCAGCAACCATACATTGGGTATTTTTTTTGACTTCTGGCCTTTGCAACCTCAATCTTTGTCCTCCTTTCTAAGTGACAGTGAGAGGATGGCCAAGTCAACCCACTTCAGAAGAATTAAAAGAGTGTTTGTCCTATTTCTGAACTGCTTTGTGTTTGAAGTCATTTACAGTCTGTAAAGTAACACTAATGGAAAGAGCTATACTACTGCTAATAACAATCAGCATTCAAAACCAGTATATCTCAAAATTCATGTGATAATCAGAGTTTCATAAAGACAGATACAAGAAGATTACTAGTAAAGTCTTGAAAATTGTGTCATCTTATGAGTTACTTTTGCAACAACTTCCATGTGCAAACCAGTAATTCCAAACTAGGTCTTTTTTATGATTTGGGGTTTTTTTTACTGACAAAGAATTAAGGAATAGGCAAATTAAATTGTTCATACTAAACTTTGCTTTTTAAAACCCCCCAAAATATCTTTTATTGTTGAAATTAATCTGTAGTGCCTAATTGCTAATAAAACAAATATTTCCTCTAAAACCTTTTTTTATTTCCTTGCAGACTACATGCAAAAGTCTAATTCCTATAAAGCTTTTGTAAGGTCACATTCAGAGCATGAAATACATAGAGAAGTGCCATGCTTTAAGAAGCACCTGCCAACTTACCAGCAACCTCCAGAAAAGTTCTAAGTTTAACAACTCTTCTGCTGTTAAGATTGGAAAAGTCTGATTTGCAATCACCTGTTATGAAGACTGAGCTGTAAGTGAAATCATCTCTCTTGTACACAAGGTCATGCAGCACTCCCCTGCAATCCTGCAGATGGAATAGCAGGGTGGGCTGGGAACAGGCTACAGGAATTACTTTTTTGGGTTTATTTTCTGCAGTGCAAATTTACACAGATATTTTCAGAAACAAATAAACTTCCAACAGATGATCTACATCTTAAATCAGAAGTCTGACCTTTAAAGACATGCTCCTTAAGCTGCCTGTGTGAACACTAGATATTAAGGGTTTATTTAGTGCCCCAAGATTCTGCAAATATTATCCTGTCATGTTACTACTATTAAGGCAAATCGTAGTAGGAAACAAATTAAACAACATAGGTCTGGCACTGTACTGTTTAGTAGGGTCCTGGTGAAAAACAGAAGTCCGTAAGATGAACTGCAGCTTTTTTCTCAGTGATTAAATTTATACACCCTCTTTCCACAGTTCTCTTCCAGAGAAGTCACAGGAATTTAGTAGCTGTCAGTAAGTGGTAGCAACCAAGTTACAAAACACGTCAGAAGCTATTTAGAGGACAAAGTACAAAAAACATACACCTTATTTACCTACACACCAGGATCAAAATAAGATATGTAGGTTTCATTATCCAGTAAGTTATTCAGTGATCATGGAAAAACTGGGGGCATTTTCCAGAACATACAAAAAAAATAGAGAATGATGTACAATACTACACCCTTTGCTAACCTTTGTAGTTAAACCCAACTTTAAAAACTGAGGAAAATTATAGTGGAAAAACTAAGTTGCCACTTATTTACTAAAACCAGCACTATAGTCAAAGAACCTTGTACAGAAGGACACAAGTAGCATCCTTCTAAAATTAAAGTTTTGCAACTTCCCTTTTTTCCACTGCAAAAAGGAAACTGAGAAACTTGTGCTGGTAGGACAAATTATCCCGATGGTGTAAAAAGATTCTGAAAATACAATCTTCCAATGACAATAATTGGAGAAGACAAAGTTGTTTGTTATTCAAGTATGACAAGGTAAATGCAATGCTTTAAAAACTGGAAAATGACATCATGGAACAGGCACATAAAAACAAAACTTCTGACAAACTTGTTAAGAAAACTGGTTATAATACAGCACAATCTGTAAAGTAGGTGAGGTTTCAAAGGATGTCTTCGATACTCAGTGGAACGCTAACTCTGTAGATGAGGATTTCTCTCGAGTGGTATTAGCATTTTTTAAGCTCTATCTCCTGCCAAGTTGACCTCTACATGACAAATGTGTTGACATAAAGTCAGGAGGATCATTCAAAATGGCATAAATTCTAAATTACAGCTTCTTGGAACACAATTTTCTGGCCTGCATGTCAAAAGAACCAAGCAAGGGTTAGTACCATGCTAGCAAGTTGGAAAGGAAGGAGAAAAAGAATACGTTAAACACCCAAAATTTCATTTGAGGCATTGTCTGCAGAAGCAAGCACAAAAATCCAGTCACTGGAGACTCACAGCTTTTCTCCCTGCACTACTGCATCCCATTTTTCTTCTCTGATGTGTTAGAATTAGTTGCTACGCAACCAGGCTCTAAGCCTCACCATTTAATAATTCTTCTGCTAATTGCAACAGGAAAAAAGAGCTTCAGTATCTGTCACAGCACTGAATTCCTGCTGCCCAGGGGATCTGCAACCAGTAACAATGAACTTGAGAAAGACATTATTATTGAATGTATCTGGGATCAGCTGCTTTAACAGCATTAACTTATATGAACAGTCAGCTGAATTTTGGTTCTGATAACAATTAGATTATTCACTAAGCATTTCACTGGTTTTGGAATTGTTTTCACATACTACCCCCCTTAGTCCCACCAAAGACTTCTCTGAAATGGGAAACTGATGGTAGCATGCATGCTTCTGTTGATCCTGTGGCTCTTTTCATTTGGAAATTGCTAAGTATCAAGAACTGAAAATCACAAGATTTATTTTCTATTTTATAGCTGTCAACTACACAGAGGAACTAAGCAACTAAAGGAGACCAATTGCGGCCCCTGCTGGTACTTACTACACCGACAAACAACAACAGCAATATTGAGTGCAGTAAAATCAGAAACTTTCTTAGTAAAAATTTATTACTCAGAAAAAAAAAATAATGTAAGAACGAAAGGATATTGCAGTAATAGTATGAGCAGAGAATATCCAAGTGACCAAAGTATCACAGTAACTATCAACAGTCTACACATCTACAACATTCAACTATGTCACTCAGAAGTCTCAAACTAGCTATTCCCCTTCATAAAGTACTTGGTAATGCTCTGTCAGCAGACCCAGGTCAGAGCTTAAAACAGTACCTAGTGAAAGTGCATGGTCTACCCCCTTTAACACACATTGACACAGATACCAGCTGAACATGAGATTACAGTATTTTAAGGGTTCATTCATTCTGATGATTTCATAATTCAATTTCAGAAAACAATCCTGGCTGCACCACTTCTACATTCCCAAATGTCATAATTTGAAACTGTACATATTTAAATTAAGAAAAAGGAACACACATACCCCCCCACACAGCTTTAGGAACAAAGCCATATCCATCAGTTCATTTACAAATTTCCTGTACAGTGAGGAAAATAAAACCATACTGGCTTACATGCTACTCAGTTTAAGAACTAAATCTTTCTTCTACAAGTTTTTGTGAAGAAAAATAAAAGCCTAGAAATGGGGTAAGCAAACTGCCTGTGCTTCTACTAATAGCCTTCCACAGCAAAGGGTATTTCATCCTGTCCAGCTCAACTCTAAACACCACTGAAAATATGATTGTACTCCACCCTTAATCCTAACTGAACTTTGATTATGAAAGCCCATATTTATGTCTGCAGCAGATTTCTATATCAAAACTACATACTGATTGTACACAGAGGAGTTCTGGGTTTGTTGGTTTCAGGCTTTTTTCTGACTAAGCATTAATGAAAGCAGGCAAAATGAGTCATCACATCAGAACCAACCATTAGTGTTTTCAGAGCTTGCAGAGATCTAAAGATGTTAATGGAATTAAACCATTATTGCTATTTTAAGTACTCAAGCCACATCTAGTATAAGGATGACATTAACTTTTCTGGGGAAAGAGAACCTAATGCCACACCAGCTGCAATGAACAATAACCTGGGATCTGCCAATTCAAGAATCATTTTAGAGCAATCATTTCTAATATGGCCAGCATATCAGGAATGAAGTGCTGTATGCCTCTCTGAACACATCTTACTGAAAAAAAAAACAAAAACAAACGTATTGAGAATTACAAAGTTAATTCCAGCAATCTAGATACATCAAGGAAGTACTTACTAATTGTCATGGATTCTGGCACAGTGGCTGAAGGCAACATATTGCTTAAAGTATTCACTTGAGCTGGAGGACTGACTTCCACTCTAGTCATAGAAGTACAATTTCATCAATAAATGAAAACAAAATCCTGAATTCAAAACTTAGAAAAGAATTCCAGAAACTATAATTATCATCATATTCACCCATATTTAATAAATTTTTATTTAATTATCCTTTAACGTATTTTTGTGAGTCTGATTTAAGAATACACACAAAAAAATCCACATCAAAAGTCCATGAAGAATACAGTAAAAAAAATAACAAGAATCAACAAAAAAACCCTGTTTTCAAAGCCAGGACGGTGAGTCTAGCTGTTATTTGACATGAGTATGTGACTTCAAGATAATTAGAAAAAGTTCAATATACAAAACTATGCATAAAGGGATATAGGCTTTTGCATTAGTCTTTCCAAACATTTGCAGAAAGTACCCTGAGGAACAGCTTGCTTCCCAGCACTGAGTAGCTATGCATTAGGGAACAGTGAGAAGCTGGCAGCTACAGGGTGAAATTTTTCATTTAAGGAAAACATATATGAAACGTACCTGTAAGGAAGATCAGACCTTCTTGGAACCAGTTCTGCTGTATGAACATGTTCATGTCCTTCTCCATTCTCCAAGTTATCTAGAGTAGAATACAAACATTAGCTTTAATCAGCTAAAAGCACTTAAAAACTAAACCAAAAACAAAACCAGAAGAAAGGTAGTTAAATTTTTAACTAGCAACACTCATCTTTACTAAAGCTTTTAAACACTTTAAATTCTTTCTCCAAGGTTGGCTTCTGCACATTCACCCCAAATGCCAGCAGGATTGTAAAGTCCCTTAGGAACACAGTTCCAGTTTGAAAAAGAAGTAGTATTGCACAACTCCCAAGTTTTAACTTGGATGTACATTTTACACTGAAAACAATGCTGCAAAGCTATGAAGTGACTCCTTACCGAAGTGATTTTTGCAAGTCTCAGGAGCTTTACCACTACATGGCATCTGACTCTCATTACAAATCTGTTTTTGACTTGCAGGAAAAGGATCTGTGGTTAGTCACCATACGTGAAAAGCTGCACAGACACCAGCCCCTTATGCACTCCTTACAGAGCACCATGCTTTTCCCTGGGTCTTTAAGCCCATGTACCAAACATCAGGAATCAGACAGATGAGATACTTCTTAAAAAGTATGGATAATATGCATCTGTCCACAGATCCACAACTGTCAGGATCAAAGCATACACATCACTGGGCCTGTTATTAAAGTAGCTCAGGTGGAAAGAAACAAAACCAAATTTCATTGACGTTTTCTGCATCTTACTACTTAAGGGTTACAAAGTTACCACAAAACTATCCTAAAAGCATGAGCTAAAACAGCCCAGAATACAAAAATCAGGAATTCAAGGCAAAAAGTTAATGTGA
This sequence comes from Melopsittacus undulatus, assembly GCF_012275295.1. Classification (NCBI taxonomy): domain Eukaryota; kingdom Metazoa; phylum Chordata; class Aves; order Psittaciformes; family Psittaculidae; genus Melopsittacus; species Melopsittacus undulatus. The sequence goes on from NC_047534.1 coordinate 16,511,233, forward strand.
GTTCCCACTCCACAACACACCCACTCCCAGAAACAGGAACATTTACTCGTACTCCAGATTTCAAACTGCTGCAATCAGCAAACCCTTGTAACTCTATGGACCTTTCCTAACCAAAAACTACATTTCTACATTCAATCCTTCACAAACTGGAAAAGGAAAATGGAAGTCCAAAAGTGGAAGTACAAAAAACAAGTAGAAAACGTATTTCTATTTTTTTTATCCACTAGCATTTCTGAAGAGGCACATGTACAGCAGAGAGCAGCACAGCACTATGTGACAATTCACATTATTTTCATTACCAATCTTACAGGACTGAATTACACTTTTCTATTAACAGTTCATTTAAACTCTGAGCATACATAACACATATGCAAAAAATGTGAAATATAATTAAAACATTATTTTAATACCAATAAGACATTTTTAAGTGGCTCCTGAAATAAGAATACATATCCAAAGTTTGATAAAAGCAACGTTCTTATGAACAGCTAGCAAAATGTTAACTGGGGAAGTTGGGTGTGGGGAATGGTGGAAGATTTTTGTTTGTCTTTGGTAGCAATACAGATGCTGTAAAAGCACCAGCTCTTCTTTTCCATAACTTTGACTATCTTCATTGCTTGCTTCATGATTTCACTAAATAGTCCACATAATTCTTGAAGTGCAATACCTCAAACTGCATCATTAGAGCCAACTGAGCATTGATTTACAAATGACACTTTCATTTATGCATGCCTGTATGAAGTGTGGGAAGCACATCACTGCTAATTCACTGCCAGCTTGTGACCCACTGTAATTAGTGGGTCTCCTGCATAAAACAACTAGAGGATGCTGATGGATGAAATATACATATGAGGCAGCAATTGGCACTCACAGCTCCAGAAGCCAATCCTACCCTGTGCTAAGCAAAAAACAAATCATGGTTGAGGTCTTTGCACCCATGAACATGCTGCACAGGCTGGAGCAGCTCTGCTCTGGAGACAGGCTGACAGCTGGGCTTGTTCAGCCTGAAGAAGAGATGAGTCTGAGAAGACCTTACTGTGGCCTTTCAGCACTTTAAGGGGGCTTATAAGAAAGATGGAGAAAGACATTTTACCACAGCCTGCAGTGACAGGACAAGGGGGAATGGTTTTAAACTAACAGAGGGAGACAGAGATTAGATCTTAGGCAGAAGCTCTTCCCTGTGAAAGTGCTGAGGCACTGGCACAGGGTGCCCAGAAAAGCTGTGGCTGCCCCAGCTCTGACCCCAGCCCCCCAACCTGCCCCTGGTTGGACGGGGCTTGGAGCAACCTGGTCTAGTGGAAGGTGTCCCTGCCTGCGGCAGGGGGTTGGAACTGGGTGAGCTTTAAGGTCCCTTCCAACCCCAACCATTCCATGATTCTCACATCCTTTTCCAAAGATGTATTTCCTAGCCAATCATTCATCATCCTGTATATAAACAGGTAACAGCTTCTACTGAACTGCATCCAATATTAGACACTTTTTCCAATCTGTCAAGACTAATTTTAACTCAAAGTCTCAAACACATTTGCAAATTATTCCAGCTTAGTTATATCTAGAAAATAAGTAAGGACACTTTTTATTCAACCATGCTAAACATTAGTAAAATACCATACAAGACCACACCTTAATACCAACAAAATTCAGGTTTATTTTGACACTGACAAATCCCCAACTAAATACCTACTCCAATGGAGAACTTTGATTCAGATCTAGAAAAAACTTTAATTGAACCTCCCATCTCAGCTGTGCAATATATCCTATGCCCTTACAATTCCATTATTTCTTACTATTATCCCATATTAAATATTCTGCTATAAAGTTTGCTGGAATTTGGTAAATTAAAATATATACCTGTTTGGGAGTAAGAGCCAACAGCACTGACAGGAAATAGAACATCTGAGTCATCGTTCAGGACCTGCAGAGGACTCCAACTGCATATCTGAGAGTTGCATGTGCCTAGTTCATGGGGCCTAGATTTAAAACAAACCAACAGAACAACCTGTTTATACAGTCAGTATTCATGTTCACAATGCTTGGGTTTCTTTCAGAGATATCACTGCCAGAAAAGTCTTTAATTTCAATCTACCTGCCAATTTCTTGTTTCAGATAAACTCATTCAAGATCAGATTATTTCAAAGATGAGACAGGAAGCTCTTTTTCTCCAGAGGGATTTCTGTGTCAGAAATAGAGAGGTCATCCTAGTAGCTAAAATTATTTCTTTTTCCCTCATTTTTGTTTTGTCCTGTCTTGTTTAATTATCTGCTCTGATGATAACAGGCTTACTTTGTTCAAAATACATGGGGTTACTGTGAAGCCAAAACAGAATTGATAGCCATACTAAGAATAAGGACATTTCAAATAGGCCAGAATTATAGCATGGGTATACGATGCAACAATATCAACAACTAAGAATTTAAAGGAGAACAAGTCTGAAATCAAGATAGTTTGGTTTTCAGTGGAACTTGGAAGCAAAGTACCATCACTACAGTGCCTAAATGGTTTAAACAAGGGGAAAGAAGATACAGGAAGGGGTAAAGGTGTGCAACAAAACCTGTAATTCAGTCACACTGATCTGTCAGTACTCATGGAGGAAGGAGGAAGGGAGTGGGGAAGGCTTGGAAAATGGCTCCTGCAGCTACTTACTTTTCAGAAGCTTCTGTTTCCCCTTCTGTGTCTTTATTTCCTAATGATTTTCCATACAGCTCATCTTCATATGCATCTTCATCATCAATGCTCTTCACGTCTAGTTTCTGGTATTCATATTCTCCATTCAGGAACACCGAGTTGCTCTTCCATGAATGGTTACTTTCACTCCCATTCAAACTCTTCCCAAGAATGCTTTCAGATGAGGGTGATGCAAAAACTGAAGGTCTGTCTACACTCTCCTCTGAACTTTCTCCTATAATCAGAGTCTTTGTTGCGTCCCCCAAATTGTGGTCATCTTCCTCTTCATCAAATGAGATAATATTAGTCACTCTCTTCTTCTTTTTTCTGTCCTTTTTACACTTCAAATCTAGCAGCAATATAAAGGTTTACATAGTTTACAAAGAGAAACAAAGCAATACACTTGTTCTTGTAAGAAAAAGCCTCTTAGATCTATGAGGCTTTTCATTATCTTTCCATACACATCAGCTTTTAAGTCTCTAACTACCATCTTTATTTTATATGCCTTACATAATTCAGATTCTAGAAGACATTTTAGAAGTGCATTCCTAAGAGCATTCAATTGGAACTGGGAAAAAATTCAAAAAGCTTGTAAAATTACATTTAAAATTGTACTTGGCTTGCTGTCCCTCCCAAGGAATATGGTTAGTGTATATTGAAGAGTCTGAGTACACAATACAGAAAACACAAAACTTCTGGGAAGAAGAAATTAAAAAGAACAAACAACACAAAATCCAGCCAGCCTGCAATCAAATAAAGATACTTTTTGTCTGTATTTTGAAAACTGAGCAGTCAAGTCTTCAGGTAAAGAAACTGAACTTGATCCATCAATGGGTAACTGGCTCTTGCTCTGGAAATACACTGAAATCCTCTCAAATAGATCACACCTATGCCTTGACAGCACTCACTTTCCAATTATTACCTCTCCACACCGATTCTGATGCGCACACAAGGCTGAATGGTCTTGCAAAGTTGAAGCCCTCTAAGAAATACCAGAAATGCACTCACCAAACAACTCACATTGGGAGTCAACTGTTTTAATTCAAGTCTAGCTGTTATATATCCACAAAATATATTAACATATTTCTAAGAGTTAGAGGATGTTAAAATCCATCCTGGATGCAAACAGAATTCCATCTTTAATGAGAACATCTGACTTGCTCTAGCATGTAACATATAATGGCATTTGAACAAACCCAATGTTTTTAAAGTGACCTTTTATTGCAAGTTGTACATTACATGTACTGTATCCACATGGACTGTACACATAAGGTACACTAAGTTGTACAGCCATGTGCAGAATATTGTCAATTATTCTGTTGTTTTATCTTGCAAGCCTTTTTTATACTTACCAAGTTATCCCAAGTCAAGTATTAACTACTATTTTAATCTCACTTAAAGTGGAAAACAACAAAAGCTTTATGACAAGTTTGTTTTGAGACGAAGCCTCTTTTAAATAACAGTAAGAAATAGATTTTATCTCAAGTTCTATTCCTAGCAGACACCATTCACTTGTGGGGTTCTTTCTTTTTTCTAAAAACAATTTAAAGCCTAAAATAAAACCTTGCTTCTCAATGGAAAAACACTCTGTATCTTAATAAAGCAAAATACTCCTTCAGCTCAGCTTCTGGAAATAAAGATGATAAAATGTTCCTCTGCTTTTGGAATTCTTTTTTTCATTTTTGGAAATGAAAATGTACAATGAATGCCGCATTTTGCTTAATTATAAAAGATTAAGACTTTGGGTCTTTGTCAGTAACTAACACCCTACAAACTGGTTGCAACACTAACATATTTTAAAGTAGAAAGGGTGTATAAGTTTTCATTTGTGGTTATTACCTGCTTCCTAGAGAAATTCAGACTGTAAACATGGGTGCTGCTTGAAGAAGATTACAAGCTATTATTTTTATCTGATATATATATACCAACAGATACATAGCAGTGCATTTTTGAATGATAAAAGTGCCAGAAGAAAACATATTAATAATGAAAAATCATGACACGAGAAACTGCAAGGCATTACCTCATTAATAAGAAATTGAAATTCAGGTTGCAAGCAAAGCACTTTACCAATTATATAGTTTAGCTTCCCTCTCACACTGACACAAGAGAGATAAAACTCTCAAATACTTCGCATGTGTAATGCACTTCAGGTTTTTGTTCCATAATCATGCATTAAATTTAACTGGAGAAGTTATTTTAACACACGAGAATTTTATAAGTTGCTGAATGAGATAAACATTGTAAAAATGCTTACCAGCATTTACACTCTTTGAGAGAACAGGAAGTGGGTCAGTGTCCTGATCAGGTTTTATTAGAATAGAGACAGCAGATGATGCCGTGATCTCTCTAAGAAGGCTGCTAACACCCTGTGTGGATTCTTTCAACAATGAGGTCACATTCTGCGTTGATTCCTTTAACAAATCAGACACAGTGGGTGTGCATTTGCTCTGCCCATTTAAATCTTTATTGTCAATGTTGATTGCAAAAAGAATGGAGTTCAGACCTGCAGAGAAAAGAAAGGGAAAAATAAGACCAAAAGCTCACTATATACTTCATACAAAAGTCATAAAGACAGAACCTAAGAATTAACAAAGCTATGACACGTAAAACATTTCTTCCCCCAAATTTCCCACAGTTCACCATCCACAAATTCTTATTCTGTCATGTACCATTCATTCTTTTTTAGATCACGTTCAAGCTGATGCCATCAGTTCTGAATTTATCTTGATGGCTGTTCAACTGCACATTAAATAAGCGGTAAGTACTGTGAACACATTTATTTATAATCTTCTTTTTAAACTCATTTCACTGCAACTTAAGTATTTGTTGGTTACTAAATTCTATTAACAAAACTTGCATGAACCCTATTTTGCAGAATGAAGCATGTGACCACATATCTGAGAAAAGGGGTGTACACGGTAATAATACATTACTTCTGTGGTCATTTCTCGGTTATCATTCCTACTCTTACTCTCCTTTCATGTATTTACCTATAATTTGGGTCTTACTATAGTAAGTCTATCACTGCTATTTTCTAGTCAGGAATTAGTCAGGAATTCTGCTTCAGACAGAAGATGATGCTTCAGGCATCATCTGCTGTCTTGATTCTAATAAAACCTGATCAGGACACTGACCCACTTCCTGTTCTCTCAAAGAGTGTAAATGCTAGCAAGCATTTTTGCAGTGTTTGTCTCATTCAGGAATTCTAGACAGGAATTACCCATTTTGTTTTCTCAAAGTTGCACTAGGTTTATAAAAGAAGCTAGCCTTGACTGAGAAGTTAGAAAGCTTCTGTGAAAGGCTTCTGAACTGTAAGAAGGATAGATCCAGTATTTTAAAAGTTCATCAATTCATAGCATAAACTAGCATTCACCCTAAATGTGCATCTTGACACACATTTTCCACATAAGCAAAGAGCACTTGAGAGAAGCTCCCCACAACCAGAAACAGATATGAAGAATGTTAAAATGAAGAACAGTAGCATTTTAGAGAAAGTCTTACCAGCTGCCATGGTAGGAATCATACTAGAACGTTCTTCATCCATCATAAAAGACCAATCTTCATAGAAGACACTACAATTTGAAACGGAAAATAAGAGAATATGCAGTCCTGTATTAACATACTTTCCACTTCTAAAAGACATGAAAACCCTGAAAAATGACTACCCCAATAGACTAAATTATATGTCCTGGAGTTCTGAAATAGAGCAAACTGAACAGTTATCAAAGACATACTACATAGTACTTTATCTTCACTTTTATCTCTGCATTTCTACATGGACAAAACAGCCACAAAGGGCAAGAAGGTTCATTCTCCATTAGCAGTCACAATATTTCTCTACACCTACTGCTATACTGCCTATATAGGTTTTAAATAACTCGAGTTGACTGTAATTACTAAGCCAAATGAAAAGAATGGATTTCTGCTAAATCCACTGGACTTGATCAAGCTCATCAAAAAAGGAAGATACCCCAACTTTTCAAAAAGAAGCTAAAGATGTATCAGTGAAAAGGTGGGACTCAGTTAATTGTGAACTAAAGTGCATTTCACATATCCAAAGTACCTCAAGATTTCACAACGCATAGTAAGTTACTCTCAGTAACTCTGCAAAAGTAGGTTCACAAACCAGTACAAAAGCAGTTCGAAGTGATCTGCAATAGTAGCTACCTATTGCTGGACTGCTCTTCAATTACTGGATGAGCATCTCCAAAAGGCCTCAGGCAACTGCCATTGACAAACTGCTAAGATCAAGGCTGCAACTGTGTGCAATGTTAACAGCATGAAAGGGGCACCTCAAAGCCTGGTGTCAAGGTCTCAGTGAGAAATACTGTTGAAAGAACGGGAAAGGGAGTTATGAAAGAGGATGGAAATTAAGATGAGGACAGAAGCATACATTCTCATGTGCTAGAATGAAGCCAGTTTCAGATCACGTGTTGATAACAGCACAAGCCACCATTTAATGGCTGCTAAAATTTAAAAAAATGAACAAAATGTAAGTATAAGATTAAGTGGGTTTGCTAGCAAAGCAATTAATACACTGCATTAGTACAGCTGTATTTTTTGGTTGGTTGTTTTAATCTCTTTAATCATTTGTCCATACATTTCCTGCATTACAAAGGTATCAAATACAGTACCCAAGTCGATTCTTATCTGCCAGCAGCATATGAACGTATCTTTCCAGGGAATGCTCATTTAATGCACAGCGCAACCAGGCCCGGCCTCTACCAATGTCTGTGGTAATTGTCTTCAGAGAGTAAAAGCGCTGCAGTTCATGTTTATTCAGAACTTCTTTCACATAGTACCAGAACACTGGCTCTGAAATAAAAAAGTAAAAATAATAATACTTAAAAACACATCAAAAAAACTCACATCTGAATGCATTTACATGTAATTTTCCAAAAAAAGCAGGTAGCGATATATAACTGCACAAAGGTAAATCATTCAGCATCTTCATACAACTCAATAGTTAAATAAGTTATTTATTTCTACAGAACTTGGGCTATTTAAGCAACTAGAGCTTTTCACCTCATTGAAAAAAACACACACATTCACATTAAACTCTTACATCTTTAAACTGAATTCACATTTAAAGCACATTCAAACTAGTATGTCACACATAGAGCAGGTTCTAATGTTCAGCTGGGAATGTATTATATGAAGTAAAAGAACTCATTAGAATTCTACCTTGCTGCTAATTGTGAAATGTTGGAAGCTAGGACCAAAAGAAAAGATAGCTCCAGAATTTACAGACATGTAAATGACAAATTCATGTTACTTTAAAAAAAAAAAAAGTGTTACATTTAAAAGGCAACAACACCCCTTTCCACCAATATATTCTCCTTGCCCTGTTCCCACATATTGATAAAAAGGGGGTTTTGCAGTTGCCTCAACTTTCTCAGTTGGACGTAACAAAAATCTACCTCAGTAACTGTAAATGTTTTATCCCTATCAGAATTCAAGATATTTGCCAAAGATGCTATTCATGATGGAACTGTAGAAGTGCAGATTTCCAAACACCAACATCTCTAGAGAAGCTTGGTATGAAAATTACAACACAATTAAGAAAGCAATAACCACTTTCACTGATTATTGAGAGTCCAAGTGCTAAGCCTGGTACCAGCAGACTGCAGACCTAAAACTTCCATCACAAATTGCATCACTTGCACTTATCAACTGCTTAAAATAGAACCATTAAGATTAACTAATTACCTGTTTCAGTTTTACTGGAGAAACCTGCTGCCTGTTTGATGGCTGCTGCTGTTAACGCTAGTCCTCGACTCCTCCTCAGACCATGCTGAAACACAGCTTCAAACTGAGCACACAAACAAGTGACTCTGCAACAGAATTTGTAAAGAAATCTTGTGAAAAGAACAATCAACTATGTTTTTACATGTTTTCTACATGTTTATTCCAAATCTCTGAATGTAAAGATGAACATGCAGTGAAAGACTCCTTGTATGCTCTAATCTCATTATCTACAAACAGTATAATCTACTTATACCCAAAGCTTCGTTATGACATTCATTCAAGGCCACGCTGAACAGAGCCTTGGGCAACATGGTCTAACGTGAGGCATCCCTTCCCATGGCAAGGGGGTTTGGAACTGTATGATCTTAAGATCTTTTCAAACCCAAACCATTCTATGACTATCCAAAGCTGGGGCACAAATGACTTTCAGAAGAATTGGCAATCAGTTGAGAAGTCATCCTCACCTGCTATAGTGATTGTTAGTCACATCATTTCAGTTTCAGATTTCATGCAATTACATTTTCATAAATACCCTTTGTGCTACACATGCAATGAGTGTTTTTCTGAAAATATGCTGTAACTTCCTATGCAATTAATAGACAATTTTATTCATTTGCATTAGTACTCTATAATTCAAGCCTAGGAAAACAAGTACACATTTTAATATTCTCCAGAAATCCCAGGCACAGGAAAATAAGGAAGATTTTTCTGAAGATGTGTTGAATCTTCATGTTTTGATGCTGTTCTCTACAATACTATTTACGCATCTCCTGATTTTTTTTTTAACATAACCCAGTTAATAAATCAGTCTTCACACAACTAGAAACACTGTAAAACCAGCACAATTTAGCCTGCCAAAGAAAGAAATATTACTGAAACCTACAGGGAAGAGTAAGACTTAAGGTACAACAGACAGGAAGGAAATCTTTGTCTGAAATACAGAAAGTAAGTATTACTTTTGGCTATTAAATAAACAATACTTAAAACTTAAGCTTTAAGAAAGTTGTCAGCTCACTGCCGAAACTGATTTCTAAAAGGAAGGGCAGGTACTTTAAGTTCAAGCAAACGCATAAAAGTGGTTGACAAAGTGGCACAGGACTCTGCTCCAACGTTCCACAAGTACAGAGTTCTATTCAGGGTCACAAAAAAAGCAGATCTCAGGAAAAGCACTGACAGAAAGAGAAGTGTATTTACCATAACTGCCCTGGACAGCAGAGCTTTTAACATGTAATGCTTTCCAGTTCATCTATGTTAGGAAACTTTACTTTGTTAGGAAAACTCGACTAATAAAACAGAGTATCATTCAAACAATACTCAAGATGATTGTGGAGCCCTTGTAATTAAATTTTGCCAAGAAGTCTGCTGCTGTCAGAAATGGAAATTCCTGCAGATACTTAACTTTTCAACTCAGAAAAAAAAACAGAAATTAGGTTCTGTGAAAAAGCTCATGTTACTTAAAGCCTGTGTGATCTGCTAACTCCTTTAGCCTGGAGTTCCACACACAGCTAACATACAGGAGCTGCATTACAAGTTACTCCTGAAAGGAGATGGGTTTGCCCATCTCAGCCCTAGTGGCTTCCTCCTCTTCTGCACTTCCCATTGCTTCTACCTGCTTCGCCTCCTTGCAGCAACTGTAGCATTCACCAGATGTTTTACTGATTCAACTCCCTAAAATGGCAGAAGGCTATCCTTTTGCATTATTTCTTCTTTAAATTCATTCACAGAGGACTGGATGATCACCAGCCATTGCTCAAAAAGGTGGTGCAAGGAAGTAGTACTGTAGTTGGCAATGTTGAGGAGATACATGAACCCTCTCCACCCCTTCAGTAGCAATGAATTATTACAGACTTTCCAGATGTCATGAAAACACACCCTTAAACATGTTCTTAAGGACTGAATAAGGAGGGGATTGAAGATAATTTTATACATAATTTATAAATGGTCAACAGAGAATTAACTTCTTCCCAAAAGGCAGAGTCAAACTTCAAGGAAGTAAGAAAAACTACAACAAACAACTGCATTGAATCCTGGATTTATCTTTACCCAAGATTCTTTGACAGGACAGGTTGTGAGATAGACTCAATAGGATACAGAACACAATGCTATTTCTGTCTGTCAGTCATCTTCTTTAAAGCCATAGAAACCAATATGTCATATCTAACAACAAATGTAACTAATATGAATTAAATGACATTTTTTGACTTACTTTAATACAAAGGAGCAACTTCTCATACAGAAAAGGAAGAAAACCAGGTTTATAACATGTCAGCAATTAGAAAGAATAAGGACGACAATTTCCTTAGTGACTGTGTTAAACACACTTGACAGTTAAGTGTCAGGCTTCATAAAACACGGGTGTACTGGTAGTAAATATGCATTCATTTTAAAAAAGGTTTTATAGAAGGTCAATTCTCCCAATGTCATGTTCCAACCTTAGGGTCCAATGCTTTGGCATGAACTCTGCAGCCATTCAAACACTTGCAGCTTCATACATACTGTGTTAAGCTATCAAATTTTTAAGATGAAAAATTCAGAGTCCCAATGTCAGTAGAAACGGGTTTTGGAGCGTGTCAGGAATTTCATGCCATTACAATACATAATCTAAGCATGTTGGAAGTTTCTTAGACTATTTTACCTGCTATCAGAGTCTGAAGCAATTTCTTTTCTTCCTCCAAATCGTATTTGACACTGTAATAAACAGACTTTAATAAATTCTTGTTGTACTAACAAACTTAGTATTTCAAAATACCTCCATGTAAGAAACAAAGTCATGACAAAAAAACGAAGTACTACAAAACAACACATTGGCAAATACAGCCTGCAACCAAAAAAGTGTTTCATGGCATTATGTTCCACTAATGGCTTACTCTCTGGAGTTCTTGCTGTATGCCCTTGCTAGTCAGCACAAAACACCTGCAGGTCCTTCAGTATATTTGAGTGAAAATTACTACTTTTGAGTTTTAAATGTACAACCACAAAACCAAACATTGCTCCTATTCAGCTCAGCATTACAGTTAGAGAAGGATCATTCTTTATAACGTATCACTGGCTTACTTGTCAGGTAGTCTTTTGCCTCCCAAGCTGTCCTAAATTGAATCAAGCCTATGAAATTCTATTTTCTGAACTTCATCCTGATGCTAGATACACACACACACAAACTAATCCCATCTTTATCTCTATTGTAACCATTCAGTAAAATCCTAGTGCAAAGAAAAAAAGCTGTTACTGTAAAATGTACAGTACAATGCAGTACACTACAATTTAGTTCAGTGGTGTAAGTATTACAAATATATATTCTTACACATATTCTGTATTATAAATATATTTATATGTATTATATGTATATAAATACGTATTATACATATTATAAATACGTATATAAATATGTATTATAAATATATTTATAATAAGCATAAATATCACAAATATAACCTGTCAAGAACAAGAATTTAAAATACTGCATAATAGGTGTTTAGTAGCAGACAAAACCAACTCAGTAGTAGTACTGTGAGAAGTACAAGATTTCTTCTTTGGTAAAAAGGAGGAAAAAAGGGCAAAGACAAGACAGTTCCTGCTAGAAGTGACAACTTGGAGTAAGTATGCTATAAAAATATGTACTGGATTTCTCACCTGTTTAACTGCATCCAGCAGCCGTTCCAGAAGAAACTGTCTTTTAGTGTCATTGTTCTGTGAACCTGAAATTCAACATGACATCAATATAAAATGAGTATCTTCTTACTGTCAAACCACCTTACTGCAGAAGGAGTTTTTTACCAGGTGAAACAGAGAGCCATTGTTATAATAAATCCCTTAAAATTTAACTACCAGCATAGTTCGTCCTGGTTAATACCTATAAAATCTAGTTTGCTACGTGAAACTATGCAAGACAATCTTTACCTTCTCAATCACTTTAGCGACAGACAGCATAATGATCTGCTTGTCAGAATATACTTTAGAAACTCCCAAAAATATGTGTAAAATCTACTGTTTTATTAACCTACATCACCTCTATCATTTCTTTATTCTGAACTCGAGTTTAAAGTATCCTTCATAAACCTCTTGTGACCTCTCTGGAATTAAAGTCACTGTTCTTCTTTTCCTCTCAAAGAACATACAGTTAACATATGCATAGCCTGAAAGCCGGTTACAAAAATTGCATGAGCAAGTTCCTCCAGATACTGAAAAAAATCAATCACTACACCATCAGCTCTCCCATAAATAGAGACTAAATCCAAGATGTGTGACTCTTCCTCTTGCTGTCCAACACTTCAAGGTCCCAATCCCAGAATTCCTTATCTCCATAATCCCATTCAAAGTAGCTTCCACCTAAGCCAGCAGTCCAGAATTTGTCCTACTGAAATTATTCTGCTTCTGTTTCATTTTAAATATTGGATTAGGAGAAGAAAACCCCCATAGTAAATCTAAAATACACAAGTCAGCTGCTAACTAAGCTTCACAATGTTTATTTGGCTGATTTTCCCGGATTTTCAGGAAGATAAACTTCCCATTTTGAGCTCTTACTCAAACTGTGTAGACATGTGATGTATGAGGTTTGGTTCTGCTATCAAATATTCCAATGCATGCAAACACAGTGAAGATGCAAACAGTGCTCAGGGCTAGTAAAGGATTGTAGAAACAAACCCCACACCAAGTAGGTTTTAACTACCGAACAACTATGTGAGTTACGCCACTATGACAATCAGGTTAAATCAATCTAATCTTTACTACTCCACCTTATACTCCTTCAGAGTTCACAGTTTTATTAAATCACATTCAGTGCTCTTACCATGCAAGCATTGCCAAAAGCAGACACATGCCTATGCATCTAAATGCCTTATAAATCATGTAAGTGGGATAAGGAAAATGATTAAAGCTCAACTTTCATCACAAACCCTCATGAACAGGAACACTGAATATACACAAACCTACTGTTTCAAAGCTTATTACTTTGTTCAACATCTTTGTCACTGACATGGACAGGGGATTGAGAGCGCCCCCAGCAAGTTTGCCGATGACACCAAGCTGTGTGGTTCTGTTGATACGCTGGAGGGAAGGAATGCCATTCAGAGGGACCTTGACACACTTGTGAGGTGGGCTGATGCCAACCTCATGAAGTTTAACCATGCCAAGTGCAAGGTCCTACACCTGGGTCAGAGCAATCCCAGGCACAGCTACAGGCTGGGCAGAGAAGAGATTCAGAGCAGCCCTGTGGAGAAGGACCTGGGGGTGTTGGTCAATGGGACAATGAACATGAGCCAGCTTCAGTGTGTGCTTGCAGCTCAGAAAGCCAACCGTATCCTGGGCTGCATCAAAAGGAGTGTGACCAGCAGGCTGAAGGAGGTGATCGTGCCCCTCTACTCTGCTCTCGTGAGACCTCACTTGGAGTATTGTGTGCAGTTCTGGTGCCCTCAACATAAAAAGGACATGGAACTGTTAGAACAAGTCCAGAGGAGGGCCATGAGGATGATCAGAGGACTGGTGCACCTCCCATATGAAAACAGGCTGAGAAATTTGGGTCTGTTCAGCCTGGAGAAGAGAAGGCTGTGTGGAGACCTCATAGCAGTATTCCAGTATCTGAAGGGGGCCTACAGGGATGCTGGGGAGGGACTATTCATTAGGGACTGTAGTGATAGGACAAGGGGTAACGGGTTGAAACTTAAACAGAGGAAGTTTAAACTGGATATAAGGAAGAAATTCTTTACTGTGAGGGTGCTGAGGCACTAGAATGGGTTGCCCAGGGAGGTTGTGAATGCTCCATCCCTGGTGGTGTTCAAGGCTGGGTTGGACAAGGCCTCGGGTGACATAGTTTAGTGTGAGGTGTCCCTGCCCATGGCAGGGGGGTTGGAACTAGATGATCTTAAGGTTCTTTCCAACCCTAACTATTCTATGATTCTATGATTCTACATCTTGTGCCATCCACATGCCTGTGAGAACAGACACAATGCAGGATTTCTCTTTACATTAGCAGTTTGAGACTACTCAAGAACAAATGCATGTAATTAATAATTCTGTGACCAGAAAAAAAATTCTGTCAAATGAAAACACTAAGTGTGTGGCTTAAGACTGTCTTCCAAATGCAACACATGTTCATTCTTCAATTCACATCTCCTTGGCATCTCTGCATCTATTTGATGACACAGAAATTGTTTGTAACTAAATACCAGACTCTGAACAAGAAGAAAAAAATGCATAAATACAGAAAACCTACAGATGATAACTGATGTTCTATAAGGTTAAAGAATGTTATATCAAACAGCCTTAAATTTACACAGACTGAGTCCAGTGCAATGCACATTTTGTTACAATTTTACTTGCAAATTTGTACTAATAAATTATGACTACACATGTTTACAGCCAATAATTTCATAAGCAGTTCCAATGACCAGTAACAGGGCTCCAAGGCCACATAATGTCTGAGAGCTGGCTGCAGTTTCAGCTTGATGCACATCTTCAGAATTCTTCTGCTGTGCTTAACATAGAAATTTCGCAGGTAGAAAAAAAAGAATACTCAGAATCTAACATGTTTTAAAATTGAAAGATTAAGTTGTGTGTTTTTTCTTTGTAATAAGACTAGAAAACTTAGCACTATTTAGCAATGTTTTGTTTCAAGTAGATGGAAGGTACAAATACATCTTTACAAGCTCTATTTAAGATTTTGCTCTTTTATGGTCTTCATTTTACAAACTTCAGCTTTTAAAAAAAGCGTATATTTTTTCAGATAAGTCGATCAATGAAGCGTGAACAGCTCTACCTGATTTACAGACTAACAGTGTATTACAAACTGACCAAAACATCCTTCTACTGATTCAGAATAGTGTAGACTGCAGTAACATACAAATACAAAACATAGAATGCAGAAAACCAGCATTACTCAGAAAGAAAGACTATATTTAGACCACTGCAAAAAAAAAAGGAAGTTCAGATACAAGTCTAAAAATAATTGTGAAAACACAAGTGTAAGGTTGAAAAAAAAATAAGAAACACACCCTCCACTGTCTGAAAAGACCTAGAGGGATGTCCCTTCGGGGACTTCATCAAGGACTGTAGAGATAGGACAGGTGGTAATGGGGTCAAACTGAAACAAGCAAAGTTCAAGCTAGTCATAAGGAAGAAGTTCTTCCCTGTGAGGGTGCTGCGGCGCTGGCACAGGGTGCCCAGAGAAGCTGTGGCTGCCCCATCCCTGGCAGTGTTCAAGGCCAGGCTGGATGGGGCTTGGAGCAACCTGGTCTAGTGGAAAGTGCCCCTGCCCATGGCAGGGGGTTGGGAGTGGATGAGCATTAAAGTCCCTTTAACCCAACCATTCCATGATTCTGTGATAAGGCTTTATGCCACAAGAGTTGCTACCTTGCCTTTTGAGACACAGAACTCAAAGAGAACTCCCAAAGGTGAGTTTCCTACAGAGATTTTTTGATTTGCAGAAATTTGCACAAGGCTTCTCCCAAGCTGGGGCTTTTTCATATTAAAATGCTGACTCTTAAAACCTTCAACACTTAGGATTGAGTCTATTCCATTTCAAGATCTAAAATATCCAAGAGACTTTCTTTTCCCACGGTTTGAAAGATTTGACTGCTACTTTAATTTTTCACAATGCCAATTAACAGACTTCCCCACAACGATCTTTTCTTTTTCCTCCTCATCTTTTCTTCCATAAAAATCTTTCATTTTCATCTAACCACAAAGGTGAGAACACAAAAATACAGATTTAATACTTTCATTTTTGGTTTCACTTTCAGATATTCCTGTTACCTGTAAAACGTGCAGCATTCAGTTATGCCAGTTAACTCTTCTACTTTTTTTCTGACTGTCTTTGGCAAAAGATTTCACCACGTGTTAATTCAGGGTGGGAGACAAACATGCAACCTAATTTTGAGGTGCAGAGCATCATCAGCAAGTTCCATACCTGAACTTGTATAGCTAGACTCATGAAAGCATTTACTAAACACCTTCCTTCTTAAAAAATACCAAACAAATCCTTGCCAATGTATTTTAAGACATACTAAGTGCCTATTTCTATTTACAAGAAAATAATTATTACGATTTCTTCCTCCATCCCACCAATTAACTCGTTGTGCTGGCCCATTCAAGTGCTCTTCCTCCACTCCTGAAGCTTATGGGTCCTAATCATCATGCAAAGCTTCTCAGTATTTCCCCTCACAAACACCACAAAAGCCTCAGGATTCAGCACACACAACGCACTGCTTCACCCCAACGCAGAGGCCAGAAACGCACACATCCACTGCCGACTCAGGACTGAGTAGAGGAACAGCATCGATACATCCCAAGTACTAACCGGACCACATTTTCCACTAGTCCCGCTCCTGTCGTCTCTCACCGAGCGCATGTTAGGAAGTTTGTACTGGGTTTTGTTTCAGTTTTTAATTAATATTTTCTCATGGTAATTTCGTTTCTCAGGAGAATTTGCTACACCAGTAACCCCCGAGGCCAACATCACCCGTGCTGTGAGCCAGTGTCACCCTCAAGGGCAGGCTTTAGAGTTTAAAACGAGCTAAAACACCTCTTTAGGGTGGGCTAAGGCAGTCAGACGAGGAGCGGGGTGTGGTGGTGCCGGCAAGAACTGAGCCCTACTCCACGCTGCGGGGACAGAGAAGCCAAAGCCTCCCGCGTCCCGCCCCGACACAGCCCTACCGGGGACAAGGGAAGGGGGGAAAGGGGCCTCTTTCGGCGGAGGACAGCACCCAGCCAGCCTAGAGGCAGCGGAGAGGCAGGGAGCCCACGGGCAAGCTTTGCCCGCCCCAGACCCGACAGTGCCCCAGAGACCCGGCACCCGCACAGAGGGAGGCCCGCTGGAATCCCCCTCACTCACCACTCATGGCGACCGCGGGGCTGGTGCCCTCCGTCCACCGGATCCACTCTCTCCTCCCTCACAGCCTAAAGCCGGGCCGGGACAACACACAGACTCCGCCCCGGAACCCTGCTCCACTGCCCCGGAAGGTAAACACGGCTCCGCGGCGGACGGTGGAAAGCCGCCGGCAGCGTCCCAGCCGGGCCCTGACGGTGCCGCCTCCCTTCAGGGGCCGACGAGCGCAACCTCCTCCCTCGCCCCCCCCCCCGCCTCTCGCAGTTCCCGCGGCTCCCACCTCCGCGCATGTGCGGTGACGGGCTGGTGCCGGCTTCTCGGGAGCACTGCGCATGCGCGCCTCCGCCTCGTCGTCCGCCGCAGCGCGTGCTGGGCCAAGATGGCGGCCGGTACCTCCGCGCGGTGGCTGGGGGCGGCCGCCGCCGCCGCCGTCGTGAGGAGCCGCGGGCCGCGGGACCCCGGGCGGCTGCCACTCGTCTGGCTCCTGCGGGGGCTCCGCTCCACCCCACGGCCCGCTGCCCGCCGCCTCCTCCTGCCGCTCTGCGCCAAGGGTGAGTGCGGCCTCAGCGGCCCGGGGGCTGTCGCGGCGGGGCCGGCGCGGGCGCTGGGTCCGTTCTCCCGCCGTGGTCCCGCCTCTTGCTCTTCGCGGCCCCGGCCCAGCCCTCACCCGGCCCCTCTGCCCTCCTCTCCCGCAGGGACGAGCCGCGCCGCCGCCGCCGCCTTCCACAGCAGCGCCGCGACCCGCGCCAAGGAGGATTATTACCAAGTGCTGGGGGTGCCCCGCACCGCCACCCAGAAGGAGATCAAGAAGGCGTACTACCAGGTAAGTCCTGCCGCGGGAGCCTGCTGACTCAAATCTCGTGTGTCTTGTCTCTAATTCTTGTTTTCTTCGTGTTTAGCTGGCAAAGAAATACCACCCTGATACAAACAAGGATGACCCGAAAGCTAAAGAGAAGTTTGCTCAGTTGGCAGAAGCCTACGAGGTAATATCGAGGATTTTATTTGATGAAAAGGAGGAAAAGTTGGAGAGTAGATGGGGAAACAGTTTTGGTGTGCATTTCCTGTAAAACCGTGGCTGGATTTTGGTGTCTTGTATTTCAGGCTTGAGCACCTCTGTCCTAGCCCTGTCTCCATGAAATCCCTTAACGCGAATATCTGATTTAGTTGAGTATGATGGGGGCTCCTTCAGTTTGTGCTTTTTCATAGCAGTGGGTGACTGGCGTGGATGTCATGGTCACCCCTGTGGAATTATCAGTGTCTTTAATCAAACAAAACCCCTAGCTGTTTGACACAGCAGTTCTTTCCACTATTCTTCCCCAGCCCCTTCATCCTTGCTCTTCAGCTTGTTCTTGTGTCAGTTTTTGCCCTTTTGGATTTTCAGATCTAGCCCGCACTCACTAGCTTTCACCCAATACATTAATAATCAATGCTATAATGTCAGTTATATTTTTTTTATTATAAATCAGTAAAGTCTTGTCTCAGTCTGATGCTGAGCTGAGAGGCATCAGGGCAGAAGCAGCTTCTTGGTTCTTCATGTGCTCCTGGTCTAGCCCTCTCATGACAAGGTCTGAGAGCGTGAAGGCCTTGGGGCAGCGAGGTCAGGAGCCTTGGATTCTCCCAAGAGGGATCTGCAGTGTTGTGATGGCATCATTCTTTGCCTCCAAGGTGTTAAGTGATGAAGTGAAGCGGAAGCAGTACGATGCATATGGTACAGCCAGTTTTGACCCTGGAGCAACAGGTGCTGGTGCAGGGCGGCAGTACTGGAGCAGCGGTCCCTCCATCGATCCCGAGGAGCTCTTCAGGAAAATCTTTGGGGAGTTTTCGGGATCCCCTTTTGGCGATTTTCAGAATGTCTTTGACCAGCCACAGGAGGTATGAAATGAGTTTATTTGCTGAGTATTGAAAAGGAGAAATTAAAACCTCAGAAGCTGAAGAGAGACCTGTCACAGACCACTCCCAGAGCAAGCTTAAGCAAAGAATTGGTCTGGGAGCGTCAGCATGCAAGTATCCCATTGTTTGGTGGGGGAGTCACATATTTTGATAAGCTGTGTAGGTACGTTTTCCACACCTCCAAACAGAGTATTCTTTTCTGTACCTGAGCTACTCCATCTGGTGTTTCCTGACACCAGTTGGTGCTGCCAAACAATTCCAGTGTTGCAGAGGCATCTTTTCGGCTGTACAGTGATTTGTGCATGTCTGCTTTGATCTGTAATGCTAAAAACCACAAAATACCTTTTAGCTCTAAACCAAGCCTTCCAGCATTAGTTTTGGCTGCTTAATTGGCTTCATTTTGCAACCTAATTGGCTTAACTTTGCATTGGAGCCTGCAATAAAACCAAACCTGTGTCTTCTTCTTTGTACTGCAGCTTAGTGCTCTTTTAGGTGTTGACAGTTCATGTGCTGCCTTCAGAAATGTTTGGGACTTGCTTCACTAAAAATGACCTTTTAATTCTAAACAGAATTTCCTATTCTGTGCAGCCATCTTTGCTGATGACTTCCCTTGGGGAGTAAAGAGTTTATTGAGGAAGATTAGATGCTGGTTTTGTTGTTTAAAGCCTTCACTCTCACTTGTTGCTGAATTCCCATCAAATAAAACCTTTAGAAATAGTAAGGGTTTTCCTGAGAGCAGAATAACACTTCTACTTTTACTTCCTTTTCTATTTTTAAATTGCATTTCTGCTATACAATTGCTCGTCAGACTGGTGTAGCCATCATTCCTATAATGTCTGCTACCCTTCTGTACCCTTTTCATATCTGTGAGACAGATTATTGCTTCCTCAAATGAGGTAAACCCTCAAATGAGTTGTGTGTCCACCTGTTTCTTCCCGCTGTCTGTTACCTGAGTGTATTTTGAGCATGATTCGTTTGGCCTAAACCAATTTCAGTCTGCTTAAAACCCCACCACACACCAGTTGTAGATCAGTGTCTGTGTTTCCTGTACAGTATATCATGGAACTGACATTCACCCAAGCTGCAAAAGGTGTTAACAAGGAGATTGTGGTGAACATCAATGACTCCTGTGAGCGATGCCATGGGAAAGGACACGAACCTGGTACCAAAGCTCAGCGCTGTCACTACTGCAATGGCACTGGCATGGTAAGTACTTCTTAAGACATGAATTATGCTGTGGTTTTCCTTCTGGGGACAGGTCAGTCTCTTCCACAGTGAAAAATTCTCACTACAGTCATGAGGTTGTCTTGGACAAAGCCAGATTAATGTGGATTTGATGTTAATAGGCACTGGGAAGATCTGCTTTGTGTTAAAGCAGAGTTCTGCCCAGCTAACAGCACTAGGTGTTAAGGCTACATCATCTGGTATCACACATCCAGCAAACCGTATTACAGAATTAGCAGTTCTGAAATTACTTAATATTTATGTAATCCAATGATTCTGAAATTATTTGGACATTAAATGGGAAACTGAGAGGTTGAGGAGGGAGGAAGGTGATGGTTACCTCAGGGTAATTGTGATTCACGTTACTTATGCTAAGTAATGATCAAGCTTCAGTCTTTCAAATTCCACACACTGGCACTGGCAGTGACTCTGTGACCAGAATACCTTTGCTCACAGAGCAATTGTAGCTGGTCAGAGGAGGCTGAAAGCTCTTCCCACTGTTTCTTCGTGTGCTCCAGTCTGATGGGTAGCTTTCACAGTGCAGTCCGTAGCTTAGTGTCCATAACGTTTTCATGGTCACTGGCAATAATTCGTGCAAGTGGATTGTCCTTGGATTCCTCAGAATACAGAAACTTGTAGTTGCCTGTGAAATAGTGCTGTCAGGAGCACTGGTCCTTCTGGCACATTAAAGCTTAGAGACGTTAAGTGTGTTTCCCTTCCCTTCGCCATGAGGCACTTGCTCATAGTAGTGATGGTTTTCAGTGGAGATCAGAATACAACAGCAATTGGATCTGCTGCAGGTTCTCAAAAACACCGACCTCTTTGGGTCTCTGTCCTGCTTTTCTGCTCCACCCCTTGCGGAAGGATGTCACTGCTGTCAGGTTGCATGTACGATTAGGAGAACTTGGATGTTCCAGGCCTGGCACTGGCAGTGTATTGTGGAAGTGAAAAATACCATCTGGGTACTAAATATTTGTACAATCTGTGTTTTCTTCACCAGGAAACGATAAACACTGGCCCTTTTGTAATGCGATCTACCTGCCGACGGTGCGGCGGTCGCGGTTCCATCATAACCACACCATGTTTAGTATGTCGAGGAACGGGGCAAACCAAACAGAAGAAGACAGTGATGGTCCCTGTGCCAGCTGGTTAGTGTTGTGCTTGTGCACTGCTCTCTGTTAACTAACTAATTATTTGCTTCCAGTTGGCCAAGAGCAAGGCACTTGCCTGCAAAGCTTGGCTGGTCCCTGCTAGAGCAGTGGGAGAAGATTTCCTGCAACAAAGTTATCTAAGGAGCAGAGAAGGTTGATAACTTGGCAGCTGAAAGGGCTGATGATGAGATGAACTTTATGGCCATGGATATAAATGTTTGCTTTGCCCTTCCTGAGGCAAAGGTTTTTTTTTTTTTGCACAGGTCCTTCTAGGCGGGTTTTGAAGAGTGAAACTCTCAAAAGGTTTCATTTCTTGGGTCTTTCATTTGTCCTTTGAAGCATGGGGAGAGGGTGAGAATCTTGAAAGCCTTAGCTTGGCTTAGGAAGGTGTTCTGATGTTCTTCCTCACCAAAGAGTGGGGCTGAAGACTTGGTTCTCCAAGACCACACTGAGTGTGCAGCCTATAATTTTCCTGCAGCTCATGGAGGCTGCCATACTCTTTAATCTGGTGCATTTCCCTCAAGAATTCTGTAGGGGTTGAAATAAGGAACCTGCTTGGGGTGTAGCAATTGTTGGGGATATAAATATGTGCTGACATCTCCTTCCTTGGACCACAACTGTTGGGCTCTTATTAGAGTGTTACTGTGCTGCTTGCTGGTAGGTCGTGTGCCTTGTGCTGGAGGTATGGGTGCTCCTGTCATGGCTGCCTTTTGGGGATCCAAGAGTTGTAGGTACACATGTAACACATGGATTGTAACATAAGGTAACATTCCCTTTTCTTTCCTGATTGCAGGCGTTGAGGATGGGCAGACAGTGCGGATGCCCGTGGGGAAGAAAGAAATCTTCATTACTTTCAGGGTACGTATCATCAGCTATTTTCGTTATTAAGCTGATTGCCTGTTCTCTTCACAACTGTCTAAATGGGGTGTGGAGGAGGAAGAGTGAGTGATGCTTTGAAACAGCTGAAGTAACATGATCCACGTGAACTTCCTGAGATAGCAGATCTGCATTGTAACCAGTGGTGGGGCGTTCAGTCTGCTTGTGGAGAGTTGTGCTGTTTGTTCCAGGACAAGGCCCTTACAGTATCAGGCATCAGAATGCAGGGTAGATTCCTGATGCCTTGGGTCTTTGACTTGGCAATGTGCAGGAGCTGACTGCTCGCAGGGCTGGGAGTACTGAGGAGAGCTGCAGGAATGCCCATGAGAGGCATTTGCACATGTTCTGTACCTAGGGCCCTGTTCTTCTGTTCATGTCCTGTCACTGCAACTCTGTTGGAGAAATTTTTTTTCAGCGCCTTTTCAGTGATGCTGGAGGATTTAATTCTCTTCCAGCTTGTGAGGCCACTTCAGAGGTGCTTGCGTCCCTCTTCTCTTCCAGCTCTCCCCTGTTCAGGTACTGGACAAGGCAGTGTCTTCTTGGTCTCCACAGAATCATACTGGCACTGATAATTTAACAACAGGATTAGGGGAGGGAATTGCTGAACTAGGAAGCAGGCACCCCCCTAAGCCTCTGACTAGTCATGGCTATGTGAGTCTAAAAGACTGAACATTAACTTACACTTCTGAGCTGGGTCTGACTGCAGTGTTCTGGCATGTTTCCTTCAGAGAACCTTCAAAGCAGTTTACTATGAGGACTTGGTGATGGTGTGCTCACTTCTCTTTGGAACTGCCTGCCTTTTAGGTTCAGAAAAGTTCTGTGTTCAGAAGAAACGGAGCAGATATCCATTCAGATCTCCTCATTTCAGTAGCGCAGGCTGTGCTGGGAGGTACAGCCAGATGTCAAGGCTTGTATGAGACAATCAATATCACAGTAAGTACCTTTATGTGGAAGAGCTTGGGCATAAATTGATGTGGGACAGCAGAGACTCTTCCTTTGTTGCAGAGGTGTACAGATGTCCTAAGTCTGCCAGTGTCACGTTTCAGACTTGGTCAGGATTGAGTGTTAGGTAGTGTGTGACCTGCTTGCTCACACATCCTTTCTGTGGTAGGAAGAGGGAGAGGAAGAGCTGGCTGAACAAATCCCAGCCAAGGTCTACAGGCCGTGCAAGGTTCTTTACTCATTCCTTCAAAAGCTTTTCGGTCATTGCAGTCTTGCCTTCTGAATGTGTCCAGATGCATGAATGTACCAGATCTCTCCTGTGCAGCTTTGAAGCTTGCTGGAGCAACAGCTTGTTTTTATAGACATGTAATGCAATTACTATGGAAATGGTTAAACTGGAGTAATAAATATGACACCTCTGTGTTCACAGATACCCCCTGGTATTCAGCCAGACCAGAGAATTCGAATGAGTGGGAAAGGCATTCCCAAGGTTAACAGTTACGGCTATGGAGACCACTACATTCACATAAAGATAAAAGTTCCTCAGTAAGTAGAGCTAATACAAGTTTCTGTGAAGTCTTGAACTTTTTGCAAGAAAAAAAAAACCAAACAAAAAAACAAAACATTGCCCAGAAAGTTTTTGTCAAAATTGCTGCTTTGTCAAGGTCCTGGGAATTCTAATGTGAGGTAGACTTTGGGGGTTTTTTAATAATACCATTTTGCAACCCAGCTCTAAAAATCCTGTACCCTGGAAATGCAGAAGTATACCCTTGGCTCCTGTGGTGAAGGAAACGGTTCACCTTACCTTGCTGCATGTGGAGTTCATTCCTGAGCCCTCCCCACCACATGTGTGTTCTGTTGCAGCTCCACTTCTCGGCACTTGGGTATACTTTGATTTTTCACTGTAGTTTGATGAAAGGCAGTGGCTCATCTCTTCCATTCTTACTCTGACTAGATCATTAAGAGCTCTGTAGGGATTCACAGTGTATGTCAGGTGTACTCCTCTTGTACTTCCAGTAGCTGCCCCTCATGTGCGCTGCTGGAGAAGGTTAAGAAGAGCTCTAGATACATTTGTCCCTAAAGACAGCCGTAACCATTCTATGTTGGACCTGCAGGAGGCTGACAGATCGCCAGCGAGCCTTAATGATGAGCTATGCCGAGGACGAGGCAGATGTGGAGGGCACAGTGAATGGGGTCACAAACACAGCGTCAGGTGAGTGGTGCCAGTTGGTGCTCCTCCTTGAGGAGCTGGTGTGGGAGTGCAGAGTGCTTCTGGTGGGTTCCTGGGGAAGAAAGTGAGTCAGGGTAACCTTGAGACTGCATCAGTAAAAACTGCTGAGCACATTTGGAAATGGTTTCAGTTTGATGTGACACAAAACAAGGAGATTCCCTCTTTTAAGAAAGCATTACTCAAATACTTCCTGGACAAATCTGTGTCTGAAGAGAGACACAGATTGAGATACTCAAGGGTCCTGATGAGTTGTGGAGTCTCAACTGCAGTGATGATTGCCTGCTTCGGCTCCTGGGCCAGAAGTAACTTGTCTTAGTAGCACAGGTAGGAAAAGAGAACATTCTTCAGGACAGTTTTGTGTGTGGTATGGTTTAGTGTGAGGTGTCCCTGCCCATGGCAGGGGGGTTGGAACTAGATGATCTTAAGGTCCTTTCAAACCTCAACTGTTCTATGATTCTATGATTGGCTCCAGTCAGTAGACAGGGTCTAGCATGATGGAAGGGAGCAAATCATCTGGGAGCATTGTGAAGCTGCTTTCATCTCAGATTAAAAGTTTTGATTCAGCCATTGTGTCTTGAACGTCAGGGGTGAGATATCTGGCATCTGTAGCAGCTAAAAACAAAACATGGTAAAATAGTAAGACAAGAGCTTTGTCTTTCATTACTGGAAAGCAGTTTTTTCTTCGCTTATATTGGAACATTGAACTTTAGAAAGTCCGTTGGATTTCTTTCTGTGCTTCAAACCAAAAAGGGTATTTATGACTGCGTAAAGGCACAGGCAAGAGCCTTTCAGGAGCTGCCAGATGATCCCAGGAACATGGGTCCTCTCTACTACATGTGCCAAAGCCTGACAACTAAAGGCTGAAGTTCAGGACATTAGAAGGCAGTATCTGCTAAACACTTACTGATGTGATGTTTCATATTGCTTTCATAACAAGAAGTTAGGTCTTTTCTACTGAGGGTAAGCATTAAAGGTCAGCCTCAGGGTGGGGGGAGGAGGGGGGAAGGTGAGAGATATCCAAGCACAACACTTCCAGCTTTCTAAAGGCATTTATGTGCCAAAGGGGGAAAAATGCTCTCCAGATTTCCTTTTTAAACAGCAAACCTGCCCATTTTTACCACATTTAAGCAGCAAGGTGGATTAAAAACACTGCCAGCAGTTTGTGGTACACAGACAGGCTGGTGCTGAAAGCATGTTCTTGCTCTACACAACAGAAATGCCCCAAGTGGATGGATGGAGGCTTGTTCTGCCACTGGCCTCAGTATTTCATAGCATTGCATCAGTCTGAGCTCTGCAGTTAGCTGTGGGAGGATGGGAAGGATTGGACTTTGTGTTCTCTCTGCACAGAGAAAGCTTGAGGAGGATTTAGGGGTCTTGTTATGGACAGTTTTGCCACAGAAAAAGCAGATTAGCCAAGAGGTCTCCTTCTTGCTCTGGACGCTTCTCAAGGGACAAACAATTTCTTGAGACCTGTTTATTCAGGAAAATTATGTTCGCTGCTGCCAGGAAGATTCCTTATCCAGACACTTGATCTGAAATACTTGCAGCCTTTTTCACTCTAGCCCAAGTTAATTTTCTCCTTGTTTGTCAGAGCATTGCTTGTTATTACATGAAGCAGGCTCCCTGTATGGTTTGGCACTGTTTTGTTCTCAAGGGTCACAACACAACCATGAAACACGAAGAGATTGTTCCAGGAACTGCCAATACAGCTTTTCTTCCCTGTAAAGTGATGGCTGGCTGTGGACAAGTTAACAACCTGATTTTAATGGCAGGCTCTCAGTTCAAGTGCTCATTTCTAAAGCCTGTGGGGTCTCTGACTTGATAGTGCAGCAGAATTCCCCCAACAGTTGGAAGCTGGGGAGAAGGCAAGGGAACACTGTTACCTGAGCTCACAGTCACCTTTTCCACTTCTTGGTGTCCAGGCTCTCCAGCACTTTCACTCCTACTGCAGCCCTGTCCTCGAGGACACAGCTGCCTTGACTTGACCATTCCCTGTTTAGAATAACCCTCTTGCTTTGTCCTGAGTTGGCTGCTGGTGGGAGATGTATCTGACTGCAGCCCTTTGCTGTTTGTGTCCAGGTGGCAGGGCCACGGCTAGCGCTGACGCAGGCGGGGATAGGCCTGAGGCTGAGGAGAACAAGGAGGGATTCCTTTCCAAACTTAAGAAAATGTTTAGCTCCTGACACCCCATCCGAGGTAGGAGGCCTCTTGTGTTTTATTGTCGACTTCCACCCACCACCACTAAGCAGAACTTGCACTTGGGAGGTAGAAGCAGCAAAAGCAGAGCATTGCTTCTCACTTAGCCTCAGGCCTTCCAGCCACTTGTGTGAAAAGCTGTAGCTGTCCCCTGAGACCTGGAGCAAAAAGCCAGGGACTAAAGCAAACATGCTGGGTGCATCTTCAGGGAGGCTGCTGGTCTCCCCTGCAGCTCTGCTTCCTCATCCACTCAGTAGCTGTACTCAGTTCAAAGTACTGAGGGTGTTCCTGTTAGCTAGAATGGGCTGTTCTATCACTGCAGAGCCCAAGCTTGCTGACAGGTGCAGGGGTCCTGCAGAGCCTTTGGTGCTGGAGTGCTTGGGCTGGACTCCCCCTGCCACAGGCTTACAGCACCAGTCTTTATCACAAAGCACGTTCAGACTCCTGCCACACAAATGAGTACAGTGTTACATGTCAGGGTGCCAGTTAGTGGGTGTTGGTCTGCTGTGAAGGAGCACTGCATGCTTGGAATCATTCTTGACAGACACCAGTGTCTTGGATTCCAGGGGCTCAGCTTCCTGGCACTGCAGGCTTCAAATGTGTGTGTTATGTGTGGTGACAGCATGATGGGTCAGGCAGGAGGTGTGCTCACAATGTGGGCTGCAGGGGCTGATGTGCTCAGGAAACGCTGAACTTCTCTCTTGCTTCAACCACAGGGAAGCGTTCTACTGGAAGCTAAGAGCCAGCAGCAAATCATCTTTGCAGTTGGGGATGAGTCCTTCTGGCAGTGGGCTCTGGAGAGCAAAGGATGTCAGTGGCATAGTGAAAATCCCAGCTGGACAGGTGACACACCACTGAGGCACCAACAGCCATTGTGATAGAAAACCCACCCAGCATCCCAGGACATGGTAACGAAGGAAAATACAGCTTTGCCGAAATGCAGCGCTCTCTCTGAGGTTGCTCCACAGTCCCCACTGCTGCTGGAAGCTTGTCTGGTAAAAATTAACATTGAAATATTATTTAGAATCCAAACCAGTGGAAATGTGAAAAAAAATTGTGTCCTTCCTGCAGAGAGCAGAGCAGTTTGCTGTAGGGAGCCCTGGATGGCTGCTGCTCACTCAGGTGCCCTGCTGAATGCTCCACTTGTTTGAAGAGCTTAGTGCTACTTCTCCCAGGAGACTGGTGGGTCAGCAAGGTTTAATCCTGTCTTCATGACAACCTTCCTTCTTGTCTCACACAGCTCTTGGAGCAGGATATCCCTGGGGCTGGTCGGAGCATTGCTTCCCTAACTCCCTCAGCAGCTGGGGAGGGGGTTTGTTCTGCTGGTTTCCTGAACAAAGAGTGGGGATGGAATCTGCCCTTTGTCTCAGGTTCCCTCCTTCAGTAACTAAAGTACTACACAACTGCTGTTGCTTCTGAAAACGTGCGAGTTTGTCACTGAGCCCTTTGCCAGTCTGGGACAAAGTCTTTTATTACATTAGCACAACCTCCATAACATAAATGATTGGTCAAAGAGTCGTTGTTCCTACGTGTGTGAGAATGCAAGTGAAGTGGATTGCTCCTTCCAGGTGGTGGAGCTCGTGCAGTGAGTGTTTTCGTGGTTGCTGTAGCTCGCTGTTGTTAGTTACACCCTGCAGCTACCACCAGCCCACATACTAATCGACCACTTAAAGACATGTCATAGTCTTGCCCATCTTAATTTGCTGAAATAAAGCACGCGTTGCCTCCTGATGAAACTGTCTGTAAAGTGATTCTGTATCCATGTAAATAAGATTGACTTCATAAAGATATTTAACACCTTTTGTGCCTTGCTGCCTTGTCTGCTCCTCCAACCTTGTCTTCACCCCCTTCCCTCTGCCAGGAACAGGAAAGGTCTCCTCTTGAACAGGAGTGTGGAGGGCTCAGTGTCCTGAGCCCTTCTCTGGTAGTTGTTACTGACTGTAAGCACAAGCAAAGACTGCCAAGGCCAGAGCTCTGGTCTAGCAGTACCTTCAGTATGGGCCGGGGGAAGGAGAGGATTGTCAAAACTGCTTTTTAAGTTAGTCTTAAGTCATAGAGTTGGAGAATGTTTTACTCAACTCATGGAGGCTCTAGGAGCCCAAAGGCCAGGCCAGAGCTGGGAGTTGTTCTGCTGACAGGTACACCACAAAGTGACTACACACTAGCTGTATAATATGCAGAGTTCATTAAACAAGCACACTAAAGCCAATAAGCACACTAAAAGCAAACACACTAATGTGAATTAGGTAAATATCTCTCTATATAGTGAAAAAGTACAGTAAGGCAAATCAGAGATATGTAAGTACCAAAGAAAGTTAGCAATGCATTAGATCATTACTGTATAGAGAGAATAGACCAATTGCCACTAAATCATCATGCAGGCCCACACTTCCAGCTGGAAAACCCCACTGCAGCTGATGCCAGGAGCCTCAGGTAACTGGGAAAAGTTCTGCACATTACATCCACCCATAGGTGAGGCTTCTCTCATGGCCACAAAAGGATCCCACTTTTATACCCTTAGAAAAAAAAAAACAGTTTTATGCCAGATCTCTAATTGTTTACTCATGGAACTGTGCAGTTTTTCATGATCTCACTGTTGTCCACTCTGAGCATTGATCAGGCACCCCAGTGCAGCCAAGTATGAAGGTCATAGAGCAGCTGCACACCTAGGTTTTCCTGTCTCTTTCCAACAGTCAAGATGAACACAAATATATTCTGTCAAATACACTGTGGCAAACAACATCCTTTGTTATGGTTCTCAGTCATGAGAGGGAATCAGCTCCCAGCTAGGTTCCCATCCATTACAGCTGTCTGGCTGGAGGAGCTGGGCTCAGCTACGATGTTACCTGGTGCAGGATGTTACTGTGCATTCCCCCTTCCAGGGCAGTGCTCTGCCTGGCCAGGTGTGCTGCACTGCCTGAGCCTGCTCTATGGAGAAACAAACCCCAGTGTTTGCCTTCTGGGGAAGAGGGTGATCCTGGGAAAAAAGCTGCCACCACCATCTTACCACAGTGAAAACAGCCAGAGTCACTGAGCAGCCGCCTCCCAAAGGCAGCGTGCAGCAGTAGCACTTCTTACCTGCCTGCGGCTGCACAGCCTGTTCTCTTGTCCCAGGTACACTGCTCTGAACAGTCTTGTGGTTTAAACCCAGACAGCAACCCAGCACCAGCAGCCACTTGCTCAGCCCCATGTGCTCCCTCCCTGCATGAGATGGGGAGGAGAATCGAAAATATAAAACCTGCAGGTTGAGATAAGAACATTTTAATAACGAAAGTACAATGTAACAACAAGGAGAGAGGTACAAACCTAAAGGGGAAAAGGAAAGGCAAAAATACCTCCCCAGAAGTAACTTGTACTCATGAACATGGGTAACACCCCACAGTGTAACTTGCACCCAGGAGAATTACATGACTGCAGGCAGTGACAGGGCTGGCTCAGCCCCAGGAAGGCTCTGTGGAGCCAAGTCTCACTCCTGCTACTCTGACTCCTGGGCCGTGCTCTCTGGCTGAGGAACAAGGAACACATTCTGGCTTTGCAAGGCCTGGGACCTGATTTGTTTGTGACTGGGACTTTTCTGGACTGGCCACTTGAACCATGAGGGCTGGGAAGGCTGCACCAAGAGCTGTCCCATGACTCCCACCCTGAGTGTGGCTGTCCCTTGACCCCTTGCCCCCAGGCCATTCACATGTGATCCTAGTTAAAGCAAGCTGTGGTATCTGTGTGATTGCCTTTTCTATGCTGCAGTGCTCCCAGCAGTTGGCACCTGCCAAGGTCAGCTCCAGTGACATCATCCTGATCTGCCTTCACAACCTCAGCTTCTCTCTGCATTAGCTCCTCAGTCTCCTTCATGGTGCTCCCTGTCACCAAGCAGACCATCTTCTGTCAGAGCCCGAGCCACAAGTAGCCTCAGCCCCTGTAGGTGCAAATCTGTTTAGAGCCCTGGCTTCCCACAGGGCCCTGATAAAAGAAGCTGGGGCGAGCCAGGGCTTGTGATGGAGCTGCTGGATCCCACGCTCTTCCCATGAGACAAGCACCAACTCCTCCCAACCCATCCTGAGGCCGGCCCCACCACCTGCTCCCTGTGCTGCTGCTCCAGCTGGGCAGGTGCTTCCCAGCCCCTGTTGCTGCAGGGGCCCAAGCACTTGTTCCCCACCACAGCAGAGCAGGAGGCTGTGGCACAGGCACAGATAAACTTGCCTTGGTTTGAATCAGCTCAGCTGGACCTGACTGTTGCAGCAGGGGGGTTGTGGGTCCTCCAGTAATGGGCTTCCTGGCTGTGACCCTGCCCCTCTGGAGATGGATCCCCAAGGAAATGGCTTCTTGTGAGGCTGAGCTCCCGGACTGGTCACAGATCACCCTCTGGCCACCTGGGAAATCTGGGGTTGGATCAGCAGCCCAGGTAACACATGACAGATGTGTGATACACAGCTGCAAAGAAGTAACTGAGATGTATTAATTAACATAAATGAGTAATTGTGAAAGCAGCAGGTACAGCCCTGACTGAGGCTTCTGCACAGTCATTTCTGCTGTGAGGGATTTTGCACTACAGCTTACCGGGAAGGGGGAGCTGATGGGACATCCCAGATGTCTCCTCCTGAAACACATCTCCCAACAGGGCAGGAGATTACCACAGACCAGATGCTTGGGAGAGGAAATGTTTTAAACCCCACGCCGATGCTGCCCTAGGACTGGCAGGGAGCATGGCTCATGCCTGGCACAATCCCTGGGCACAGCCCAGAGTGGTGGCTGGAGTTGAGACTGCTGCTTGCCCACCCTGACCCACACCAGCTCTCCACCATCAGCTGTCATTGCCTACACTACCATCTCATCTCTGCCATCACAGATTGGTTTAGGTTGAAAGGGACCTTAAAGCTCATCCAGTTCCAAATACCTGCCACAGGCAGGGACACCTCCCACTAGATCATCTCTGCCATTGCCTCATCTCCACCATCTCCATCATCTCTACCATCATCGCATCTCCACCATCAGCCATCAACCACCTCTCAGCTAGGTTTGATGAAGGGAAAAATGTGTAATTATAGATTTAGATGCAGCTTAGGGCTACCTTCTAGACATAGCCAGACCCCACCAGAGCAGGTTTCCCAACAGGATGTACTATTTTCATCTGTTTTCATCACTTTGCTCTCACTCTGACCTCTCCCAAACCACCCCAGCAGCAGGCACTTTTGGCCCAACAAACAAGTCACTGGACATAAAGCAGGCAGCAACCCCCACCATGGTGTGTGATTATCCCATTATTCCCACAAGATGTGCTTCCCCCCCCCATTCCTTGGACACTGCCACTCTGCCCCGGGACTCAGGGAAAGCAGAGCTGCACACCATGGGTCGCAGTGCTGCGGTGCCACCCTGCCCACCCGCCTCCAGCTCAGCATCTCAGAACCAGCAGGATTTGCCTAAATGTCAGCAAAACCTGGGCTAGGATTTACAGATGAAGGGGTTTGTAGAACAAAAATGCAAACTATTGGTCAACAGCACTTGCCTGAGCAGAGCTGGGGAGGGGAGATCCTGCTGGTCCCAATGGTGTGGTGGCTCTGGCTCCTCAGGTGGGACACAGTGCTCCTTTGTGTGATGTGATCCATCTCCTCAGAACAAACTCCTAATTCAAGAAGGAATTCAGCACTGGCGGAACAATGACTCTGAAGGGAAGTTCACTCCCAGCCTTTTATTCTGCTCTTTCAAGGTACAACTTGAATTTAGCTGTGGAAATGTTTCCATGCATGGCCCAGTGAAGGGCAGAGCTGCCGCAACACCAGCCCCTGCCATGGCACTGGCCATGAGGGGGTTATGTAGCAAAACCTTCAGCTCTCCCAGGCCGGGAGAGCTCCTGCTTTCTGTTCAAGGGAATTCATTGTAATCTGGATCCTGTTGATCCTGATGTTGTGGCTCTTTGGAGAAAGCAGCCGTGGCTGGGAAGTGGCCATGCACAGAGCACCCCAGCAGGACAGACCCCAGGGCTCAGAGAGGATACAGGCAGTTCCTGGGCTGCTGCTTTTCAGCAGATAGATAGCTGCATCGATTTGCATAGCAGCAGCACTGTGCTGACAGGAAGGAAGGCTGAGCGAGACCCACAGTGCAGGAAGGGGTGAGGAGCAAACTGAGAGAGAGAAAAAGCCACCAGGCTGAACCGCAGCTGGTGGCGGGTGTCTGGGGAAGCCGGACCCACCTTCCCCTGATGCTACCCTGAACATCACCCTGGCCACCAGGTCCCATCACATCCACAGGTCCTGCAGGAGCAGGAGCCACCAACCAGAGGGGTCCATTTTCTACCTTGAACTTGAGCATCCTGGTGAGGAGGAAGCAAAGCTCTGGGGATAAAGGGCTGAGTAGTGGCACAGAGGGGCTGCATCCTCCCACCGTGCTGAAGATGCCTTCCCTGCTCTCCTGCTCGCACACAGACCTGGGGGAGGCAGCACAAGGCAGAGGTAAGGTTGTGGTGGGTCTTTGGAGGGATACGGGAAGAAGGGGAGGTGTCGCTCTGGCCTCCTGTGTGGGGTCACGCAGCTGCAGACCTCTTGCTGTGATAGCCATGTGAAATGGAGTCACTGAGCTAATGTGGCAGGGCCAGGAGCTGTTGGGCAGAGGTCCCTGGAATGGGCAAGATGTGGCCCCTTTTAAGAACTGAAAGGCTGCAGTAAGGTCTTCCAAAGTCTTCTCTTCTAGAGGCTGAGCAACCCCAGCTCTCTCAGCCTTTCCTCATAGGAGAGGTGCTCCAGTCCTCTCATAACTTCTGCGGCCCTTCTCTGGACTTGCTCCAACAGCTCTGTGTCTTTCCCATACTGGGGACAAAAGAACCACACACAGTGCTCCAGGTGGGGTCTCACCAGAGCAGAGTAAAGGGACAGAATTCCCTCCCTTGACCTGCTGGCCATGTTCCTTTGGATGCAGTCCAAGATACATTGGCCTTCTGGGTGGCTGCAAGTGCACATTTCCTGCTCATGTCCAAGTCGGGGATCCTTCATCGCTCTGCTTAATTAACAGAAATTAATAATATGAAATCTTGTCAGTCCTGCCAGAGGGGCAGCAGCTACATCCTGGCTTCGGGATGTGCTCAGCTCAGGGGGATGGCTGGAGGTGCTGGCTTGGCAAATGTCTGCATGCAGCCTTGGAAGGGGATCAGTCCAGGCTGGATGTATGGCAGGAGAAGTGCAGAAAAGCTCCGCAAGTGTGTCAGTAAAGGAGTCTGAGATTCCCTGGAGGAAACTCAGCGTGCCAGGAAGTGGTGGGAAGGTCTCATGGGGCTGGTTTCTCTCTGTTCCCATGTCTAGGGGAGGGAGAAGAGGGTGAGGTGTTTGCTGTGCTGCTGGGGCTCAAGCTGCACCCAGACACACCACCCCAGACTGGGGACCTTTGATGAACTGGCTGCATGGGCAAACCCCACTGTTTGGAACGGGGAGAAGGTTTGGCACAAGGGAGAAGGCAATGGCTGGGTTGAGAGTTTCTGTGAGCTGCACTGGAGCAGACATTTCTCTCCTCTTTCAGGTGCTTGTCTAATGATGCCATTATTAGATCAGATAAATGGCTTCTGGCACAGGATGGTCCCAGGTTTTCATGAGAGTCCCAAGGCACATGGTGACAGATCTATTTGGGCAGGGAATGGCTGCATTATGAAAACCAAACCCACCTCCTGTCAGGAGGAAGATCTGAGAGGTCAGGTAGAGCAGAGAGGCAGTAAGTATCTGCTGTGTCCAGGCACCTGCATGCTGTGGGCATCCCAGGACTGACACTCTGTCCTGGATTCCTTGGCAAGCTGCTTTTGGTCCATGTTGTTCTTCCAGGAGCAAAAGCACATGTATGTAATTAAAGACAGAGATGATGTAGCCGAAGATGAGCAGAGACATAGCCGAAGCAGCTACATCTAATCTGTTTTCTGGCATTGGTGCCAGGCAGTTTGAGCCCTGGAATAGGACGCATATGGTGGAAAACACAGAGGGTTGTCTGTGCACATGGTCAGGGGCCTTCCAGCATGGTGGTTTTGGCTCACAGGCACTATCTGATTTTCAGCCTCTGCTCACAGGCATGGTTGGATGTGGGGATGGTGGGACATGGGAGAGAAGCTGCTGGAAGAATACATCAGTATTGACTGGACATCCTCAGATGGGAGGACTTTCTCCTCAGCTGGCCTTTTGGACCACACCAGGCAAAAAAAGCATCAATGCCAAGTTCTTGCCAACAAAATCTGCTCCTGGGGCTTGCAGATGCCATTCATCCCACCCTGCAGCTTTCTGCCTCAGTGCCCCTGAGGACACCAGCAGTACAAGCTGGATCACTGTTTCTCTGCCTGCTGGTGGGCAGATCACTGTTTCTCTGCCCTGCTTGATCCTGGCCAAGCACTAGCTGCGGAGCCAGGGCTGAGCTCCATGCATGTAGGATGGACATGGACACTGCTTTCCAGTCTCAGGCACAGGGAGTGTGGCACTTCCCAAAGATGACTCCTCCCAGTAGCCTCGGGATTGGCTGGGACACAGACTGGGGATACCTTGGATCTCTGCTACGGAGATCGGCTTTGACAGGCCCCTACCCTTCAGACAGCCTTTGTAGAGTTGATCAAAATTGATAAATTGAAAGTTGAAAAAACTCACAGCTGCTGCAGTATTTCTCCTGCTGCTGTATGTCTTCTGCTGCTTTATTCTCTCAGTCAGATGCCTTTGTACGAGGTGACCCATGGCTGCTGGTTTCCAGTAGCAGGGTCACACTTTGAAGTGGCATGGGAGGACACCATCAAATACTCTCTGGTCTTAGAGCAGGCTTCCCCCTACCAAAGGGCTTTTTCTTGCCAGCCCTGGTTCACAGAGAAAGGGCTGCCGGTAACATCGCTGCAAGCGGCAAAACCCCCTTTCATTTTGGTGGTGTTGCAGAGCAAAGATGAGAGACCCGGGGGCTGCATAGACTTAATTGGACTTTCCAGGACAGTTAGAGACAAGAAGACATCAAAGGTGAAAATCTCCCTGTGTGTTACTCACCAAGCTCCTTTAACTGATGGTATCTCAAATGATGAAGCCACTAGCTGAGGGCAAAGAGAAGGTGAGCTGCTGCTGTGGCCCTGCACAGCCCCTGTGTGGAGAAAAAGGCTCTGCTGTGGGGCCACCATCACTGCCAGGTGAACATGTACCTCCACCACATGTGAAACCAGGGATCAGAGCTGGGCAGTCGAGGAACAGTGGAAGGACCTGGGTTTCCCTTGGAGGGAAAGGTGGTGAGTGCAGACCCAGCTACATCAGCATCCTACCACCTCTATCGGGCCTCTTATGTGTGAGCCCACCTGGGCACTGGGGTGGGCCAGTGTCACCCCTTGAACACTGAACCCCTTCCAAAGGAGGTGCTGCAGAAGGGGCATGATGGGAAGTCAGCCAGTGAAGTCTGTGGGACTCAGCTCTGGGAAATGCTGTGTCTGGTCCCCACTCCTGCAGTGGGGCCACCACCTGCACTGCTTCTGGTGGCTGGATCCTCACATTCCTTGTGGGAGAAATAAACCCCAGCATGGACCTCCTGGCAGGATGACAGACAGAAGAGTCTGCAATTGAGACGTTCCAAGCACCTTAACCTGACACCATGGACCTAACCATGAGCCAGAATTCTACCCAGTTTCCCTGGTGAAGCTATATTTGTGCTTTCTCTCTGTACCTGTTGGTGAGGCTACACTGAAGCCCCCACAGTGCCCATGTCCTACTCAGAAGTGGGTTTGGGCGAAGTCAGCACAGGGAACTCCTTGTCTCTGACCACCATCATGGGGTGAGTGATCTACAGCATCCTGTAGGCCAACTGGAGGTGAGGAAAGGGTGCCATGCCAGGAGACACAGGGCAATGAAACACTGTGTTTGCATTGCTTCTGTGATCAGACAGCACCTGGGGCTGAGAAGTTTCCATATGGACACAACCAGCTCCTGGAGATGACTTTGGGGCTGGCAGAGAAGCCATAGGTGAAGCTGGGCACCCTCGGGCATGGAGGCACTTCCCTCTCCATCTCTGCTCAAAAAACAGTTGGACCCAGTGAGAGGACAAACTTCTTGAAATTAAACGCTAAGCCCTCAGTGTGGTTTGGCAGCTGCCAGAGGGGAAGGATCAGGTAGATGCTCCTTGTCCAGGCAATGATTCACCAGCATGAGACATTGCCTGGAGACCATCATCCACTTTCAGCAATGTAGCTGCTGAAAGCAGAGCATCTATAGAGCTCTACAACAGGATGTGGTGTTGGCTGCACTCAGCAAGCCCTGATGGAGGCTCTGGATGGTGGTGAGGTTGGTTCAAAACCAAAACAGGCTCTTCATCACTCTGCTGCTGCCCCACAACTTCCTTCACAACACAGAGAAGGAAATACCTGAGAGGTCCACAGTCCTGCTGTCCCTCTGATGGCACTCGGGTGCTTGCTGGGTGACTCAGAGATGACACAGGGACATCATCAGGGCAGTTAATGCAATCACTCTGCCCTAGAAAGGTTCCAACCCAAATGGTGATGATGAAGGCATCAAGTTCATGGTGTATGAGGCAAAGATGCTGCAGCTTGATGGTCCTGGCTCTGTCCCTGTCAGGTCCACAGCACCAGAGACTCTGGTCTTAGCCAAAACTGATGAATGGACCCTTGGCTCAGCCACAGTCAGTGACACATTAGCTCAGGGTGCATTCCCTCCCATGTTGATCCTTTTCTTCTTCTTCCACCAGGAACATGGATAAAGGTTGAGGAGCCTCAACTGATGCTGTGAGTCAGGCAGGGAGACACAGAGCAGTCCATGGGACGGCCGTGCTGCCGCCAACACAGTGTTCCTTACCCAGGGATCACCACATCACGGGAGGCCTCTGATGGACGGTGAGTGGTGGCGGGACAGCCAGAGATCCATCATCTTGGTGGAGTTTCATATTAAAAACTGGGACAAGGTGAGCACCAAGGCGTGAGGGCAACAGCAGTTCCTATTCCAAGGGCTTGGGGAATGCTCTGCTGGCACAGAGGGAACGGCTGTCCCCAAAGAGAAATTATCTTGCTCAGACTTTTATCTTTGCATGGGCTTGGTTTCCAGGAGGAAATGTTATTTCATGATTGTGCTCTTCAGTTTCTTTGACACCAATTTTGATAGCTGCTGCCTTGCTCAAGCAGCTCCTGACAAAACAGCCTGCACAGCTTTGGGGCAGCATCCTCTCATGGGCTTTGGCAGGTCACTCTGGAGGTCTCTTGTTTCCCCACGCTACTTTCAGAGTTGGAATAGGTGCCCCACAGCTGCCTCTCCCCATCATCCCTGAGCAACATGCCCAGAGCTTGTTCAAGGCCCAACTCTCCTTTTCTCCTGTCTCGCAGAGGCTTGGATCAGCCGCTACCGAAAGCAGCTGGTGAGGTCCATCTCACCGCAGTTCCTGGAGGAGATCATCTGCTACCTGCGGCGGCTGGACCTGCTCACAGCAGAGGAGGCAGAGTGGGCACAGGAGGCAAGGTCCCTGCCTGAGCAAGTGAGGGCTGTGGTGGACCTCCTGGCTGGCAAGGGCAGCTTCGCCTCCCAGTCCCTGCAGACCTTCATCGAGACCACCAATTCCCAGCTCTACCTTCACATCACTGTCTATGGTAGGCAGTATACTCTGGACAGAATGAGGGGTGTCTGCACACATATCCTTGCTATGGGCACTTGCTGGAGCACCGCAAGATATGCACAGAGCTGGGAAGCATTGACAGCTCTGATAGGAGTGTTCATGCAAGTGATGGTGCCATCTCAGTGTCTCTTCTAGGGAAGGACATAGCCAAGGGGTGACAAGGACTCTCTGCCATGTCTGAGGGACCTTCCTCCAGGCCCCTTGCTGCCCTCAGCACGCTTCTGTGGGCAGTCTGAGGAGTCTTTAATGTCCTCAATGTCCAGATCACACCATTCAGTCCCAGCAGCTGGGCTGGGAACAGAGGGATGACAGGAAGAGGATGGCTGGGCAGCCCTGACCCCATCTGTTGGTACCTGCATCAACTTCATGCTCTCCTTGCAACCCTCTTGCCATGAGAGATTTTCCTCCTGGTTGGAAGGCTCCATCCTCAGCTGGTGTCTGCAGCACCATCCCCTGCTTGTCCAGCCTTAGCTTAGTTTAAATGCACTGTACCAGTTTAAGTTTACTAGTACTAAGTTTAAGTTTACTGTACTAGTAAACTAAGCTAGTTTAAACTTAGCTTAGTTTAAATGCACTGTACCAGCAGCTGTTGTACCTGAGCCAGGTGAGCAGGACAGGGCCAGAGACAGTCACCAGGTTCAGTGAAGACTCCAACTCAACAGACAAGTTTATGGTGATGAGGCATGGCTGAGGTCAAGCTGGGAAGTCAATCCAGAGGTCAGGGTCAGATCCAGTCAGGACAAATGGGTTCAGACACAGTCCAGTGGCCACCAGGCAAGTGCAGAGCAATGAAGTCCAAGATCAAGGTCCAGACCAGCAAGGTCCATAGGAGGCACAGGCATAATGGCACTGTAGATAAGTGATCTTGCAATATAGTTTAGGTAGTGGCTGAAAGCCGAGGGCTGTGCTTAAACCCTCCAAGCACACACCTTCCTGCCTGGATGTAACAGCTCTGTGAGGTTTCCCCTCTGCTTGGGCATGAAAGAAAAGTGAAGCATCTCTCAATTGCATTTGTGGCTACCATCCTCTCCCTCAGCCCAACCTCACATTTCATTTCTCTCTGTGCAGAACCCATGGTGCAGAAGCACCTGGAGAGTCTCCAAAGCTACTATGAGAATGGCTTGGATACGGGTTCCCTCCAGCGGCTCACAAACCTGCTGCTGGTGGAAGGTTTGACTGATATCCAGCAGAAGGAGCATGACATCCTGCAGATTGAAGCCACTAAAGGACTACAAAATGTATCCAAGAGCATCCCTCTGGAGAAGCTCTTCCTCCCTCTCTCCAAGGTCAGCATCCCACCTCGGATCTCTGTCACCATCGGAGTTGCTGGGATTGGCAAAAGCACACTGGTGAAACTGTTTGTCTACACCTGGGCAAAAGGGGAGATCAACAGAGACATCATCTTTGTGCTGCCCCTCACATTCCGGGAGCTCAACACCTATGAGAAGCTCTCTGCTGAGAAGCTCATCTGCTCAGCGTTCCCTCACATCACTGAGCCCAGCTGCATCTCGGCAGGAGCCGCCAGGACCCTGCTGATCCTTGATGGCTTGGATGAGTTCAAGACTCCTCTGGATTTCTCCAACACAGTAGTATGCACTGATCCCAAAAAGGAGATCCAAGTGGATAACCTGATCACCAACATTATACGTGGCAACCTGCTCCAGGAGGCCTCTGTCTGGGTCACGTCACGGCCCACAGCAGCCAGCCAAATCCCTGGTGGCCTTGTTGACCGAATGACAGAAATAAGAGGTTTTGCAGCTGCAGAGATGAAGGACTTCTTGGACCAGATGTTCCTAGACAACAAAGACCTATCTGGCCAAGTCCTGCATCACATCAGGGCTAACAGGTCATTACACGTCAGGTGCATCATTCCTGGCTTTTGCTGGATTTGTGGTTCCTCAATTGGTTATTACTTAAAACACAGCACTGATCAACCCCAAGAAACAACTGGTGTCCCCAAGACCCTTTCAGAGATCTACTCCTACTATTTTAAAATGGCTCTGAACAACGACTGGCCAGAAAACCCAAGAGAAACCCTCAGGATCGAGCAGGCTGTGAACAACAGCAGGAAGATAGTGGGCAGCCTAGGCAGGCTGGCCTTCTACGGGCTGCTGAAAAAGAGATACGTGTTCTATGAGCAGGACATGAAGGCCTACGGCATTGACCTCTCCTTGCTGCAGATCAGCTTGTGCAGCCGGCTCCTGCTCAAAGAAGAGATGCAGTCCTTCACAGCTTACTGCTTCTCCCACTTAACCCTACAGGAGTTTCTAGCAGCCATCTATTACTACACAGCTGCAAAACGGGCAATATTCGATCTCTTCACGGAGAGCGGGATGTCCTGGCCCAAACTGGGTTTCCTCAACCACTTCAAGAATGCTGTTCAGAGGTCCCTGCAGGCAGAGGACAGGCAGCTGGACATCTTCGTGCGCTTCCTTTCTGGGCTCCTGTCCCCGCAGGTGAACAAGCTGCTCTCTGGGTGGCTGCTGGTGAAGGACGAGCACAACAGCTTCAGGAGCCAAGCAGTCAGCTTCCTCCAGAGCTGCCTGAACACTGACTACGCCATCTCCTCGCGGGCAGTGAACACCATGCACTGCCTCCATGAAATCCAGCACATGGAGGTCGCCAAGATGGTAGAAGAAGCAATGAAAAATGAGAGTTTGGCCGGGATGCTCACCCCTGTGAACTGCTCTGCTCTGGCTTATCTCCTGCAGGTCTCTGACATCTGCATGGAGGAGACGAACCTCTCCAACTGCCTCACCTACAACGTCTGTAAGAGCCTTCTCTCCCAGCTCCTCTTCTGCCACAATCTCAGGTGAGTCCTGGTCAGATTGCAGGGGAACCAAGCAGGGATGATAGGATGTGGCTGAAAATCCTGGGTGTCAGTGGGAGACAGGGGCCCACCAACATTGTCTGTCAGCAGAGAGCTGCCCTAGGGCTGGCCATGGATCAGCTCTGCCTCTCTGCTGGAGTTTCTCCACCTGTGATGGGCAGATGTCACAGCAGGGTAGAATTTTCTCCATTCTGTTCTCCAAACACTTGATTTTGCTTTTCCTTTGTTTCTTCTCCAGGCTGGACAATAACCAGTTTAAGGACAATGTGATGGAGCTGCTGGGCAGCATGCTGAGTGTGAAGGACTGCCACATCCAGAAGCTCAGGTAGGAGCTGGCCCAAGGCAGATAGGCTGTTCCTGGGGATGCAGAGCAGAGCTGGGGCACCTCAAAACCAGGGTGGGGGTCCTCTAGGAATGTCTCTCACACTGGCTGCCCTGGGTACTATTGACAAGCACAGCCCCACACAATCTCCTGTGTCCAGGCATGGTGACCTTACCCTTGCATCCTTGTGGTGGCTGGGCAGGCTCTCTCACCCAGCCCTCCAAGGACCACTGCCTCCTTGCTGTTCCTAAAAATTTGTGTAGAAATCCATGCATTATCCTAACAAACTGTTTTCCAAGGGCACACCTGGTTGCTGGACACCTGAGGCTCTGCATGGAGCATCTAACATAGAGGCAACAGGCTCCTGACCCAGAGCTCTGCCTTGCCCCAGGCAGATGGATCCCCACTGTTCCCACCTCCCTGCCCTTCTGAAGTGGCTGTGCAAAGTCTCCCATGCTGTGATCTGAGCTCCCTTTTCAGAACACCAATGAATTTTAAGTCTAGAAATTCCCCTTCCATCCTGTCTTTGCAATGCCTCGCCTGGGGTCCACCTCAGGACAGCAGACCTCAGAGCATCCACCGCTTTGCATGGTTGTACCTTGAATCAGACATTCCTCATGACTTTCCTCTGCTCAGTCATCCAAGCTGTGTCCTAGGACATGCCAGGATCCTCTCCCCCACCCTGAAAAACACCTAATTTTTCCTTTTTCTGGGCAGTTTGGCAGAAAATCATATCAGCAACAAGGGAGCCAAAGCACTGGCCAGATCGCTGCTTGTAAACAGGAGTCTGACAGCACTGGAGTAAGTGTTCCCCCTTTACCAGCTCCTGCCACACACATTCCCCACCTGGAACCACTCTTGTGGCTGCAGTGGGGCTGGATCCCACTCAGCCTGACTGGGCTGAGGAGGGTCTTCAGCCCCAAAGCCACTGCTGCTCAGTAGGTGAACATAACTCTTGCAAGCAGCCAGTCTAATGTCCCAGCTCAGCAGGGCCAGAAACTGTGCCACATGAAGGCATTTGGCTTAAACTGGGCACAGGCCACTCTGATTTTGCTAATCTTGGCTTTTCTGTGTGTCCCACCCCAGCCTGCGGAACAACTTCATTGGCCCCACTGGAGCAAGAGCACTGGCTGATGCGCTGAAACAGAACCAAGTCCTGCTCTCCTTGAAGTAAGTCTCAACTGCTGCAGCACCTCTGGGGGCTGATCCCCAGGACAAGCCATGTCCAGCCAAGGTTTTCCCCACCCCCAAGGCCAGCACATGGGGAGACCCTGGACATAACCTGGTTCAGTTGTACTGGGCAGTAAGCATGAGTGCAGCAAGCAGAGACCAGGCAGCCCTAGGCCAGAGATGTTGGGATCCTCCTGCCCATCAGCTTCAGTGGGTCAGGCTGAGGTTGAGGTCCATCCCTTGCGTGGGAACTCTCATGGTGTTGTTGCATGGAAGGAGACATCTTTCATGGGAGAAAAGGGAGTGAGACCCCTGGGCAAGGATGCTTGGGGGCCAGCTGTCCTTTTCATGTCAAGGACAAGGGCAAGCAAATGCTGTGATGGTGGCCACTGCCCCTCACAGTTCCTTGCCTTGCTTCTCTCCCCTTGCAGCCTGCAGCACAACACCATCAAGGAGGAAGGTGCCACCTTCCTGGCCGAGGCCCTGTTGACCAACCACAGGCTGATGACCCTGCAGTGAGTGTCTGGGACCTGCAGTCCCCCCTCCCTGCCACTGAGCAGACCTAGGTGCCACTGATGGGGATGTGGCACCTGACATTCACAGGTACCTTCCTCACCTTTGCAGACTGCAGAAAAATGCCATTGGAGCCCATGGTGCCAGGAGAATAGCAGAGGCACTGAAGCAGAACTGCAGCCTGAAGGAGCTGATGTAAGATCACAATGAGGTAGAAGGACGGTGACACCAGCACCATAGATCTGTGGGCAGGAGCTGTGGGCAGGGGCTGGGCCATGTAGCACAGGCAGGATGGGCTCTG
Organism: Melopsittacus undulatus; assembly: GCF_012275295.1. NCBI lineage: Eukaryota > Metazoa > Chordata > Aves > Psittaciformes > Psittaculidae > Melopsittacus > Melopsittacus undulatus. Next base: position 16,554,704 of record NC_047534.1, read on the forward strand.
CCAGCTTTGCCCCAGGGTGTTGGTGTCGGTGAAGGGGGCAAGGCCCACAGAGCTGCTTTTGGAGCAACCCTGTGGAGATACTCTTCAAACCTGTGGGTGTGCAGGGAGCCACGCAAAAAAACAAGAGGACAAGTCTTCTTTCCAGCAGAGGCAAGCAGCAGGTCTCCAGGCCCTGTGGATACACGTTAAAAACTACTTCAGCTCAAATCCAATGTACAAGAACAGAGGTGCATGTAGTCTGGAAATGAGACTGCAGCAAGTACATGCTTATTGCTGGAGCAGAAAGAGCCTGGGGGAGATGAATCCTCTAGCAGCAGATCTGAGCTGGTTACAGCATAACTGCCAATAATGCTCTTCCTCTTGTGTCTTAGACTATCCAGCAACTCAGTAGGAGACGATGGCTCAGTCGCCTTGGCCGAAGCTCTGAAGGTGAACCACAGCCTGCAAAGCCTTGAGTAAGCTCCCCTCCATGCCCTGTCTCCTGCTTGCCCAGTAAAGCTCAGCCTTCTCACTCCACCACCATCTCCCACCCTTCACAGTCCCCTCAAACCGCACCAGAACCTCCCCACATCTCTCCCACACCACATCCCCTGCAGGGGCATAAGGCTGGAGCACCATGGAGCAGTGTCAGACAATGCTGCCACTGAAGTAGTTACTCCTAACCCAGATGATGATTTTTTTTCTCTGCTTTTGGACGATACTAGTAGCTTTGGGCCTTCTCCCAAATAGGAATTAGCTGACACAGAAGGTAACGTCAGAGTCAGGGTGGAATGGTGGGACCTTCATCCCCCTTGGGAAGAGCAGCCAGAATGGATTACTCCTTCCACCCAGCGTGGAGAGCTGGTGGCTCCTGGCCATGAGCTGCTGTGCCCAAGGTCCATCACTGGCTTCCCAAGGTGTGACAAGGACACAAAATCCACAGGAACCACATGTCTAGCTGAGCTGGCAGCCACAGTAATGGCCAGATAATACTGTCCAAAGCACTGGCAAACACACCTCTGCTCAGTGGGGCCAGTGCTGTTGTGGTGAGCAGGGGATGCTGATCCTGGCCTGGCTGCTTCAGAAGTTGGTGCTTTAGCCTTGGCTTGCCTCCACACCTCCTGTGGTTGGGAGATGTGACACATTTCATCCCAAACATAAACCCACAGCCTACCTGCAATGCCAGGACTGGTTCATCTTCACATCTTCCCCCATTTGTCTCAGTCTCCAGAGCAACTCCATCAGCAGTGCTGGGGTCACCGCACTAACAGCAGCTCTCTGCTCCAACAAGGGACTCATCAACCTCAAGTAAGTGACCAAAACTGGCCAAAAGCTGCTGCTGCGACACAGAAACTTGTCAGCAGCCTGGATTTGTGCCTGTTTTTTTCTACAAGTACTCTGGGATGATGAAAGCAGACTCTGTCCCTCCATCAGCTGTGAGCATCTTCTCTCACAGATTTCTTCCCTTGGGACAGTATCCGTCACATCCCACAGTGAAATGATGGCAGCACGATGGGAGGCTGAGAACAAGCCCTGATGGGCCAGCAGTGCCCATAGCTGTAGAAATGGAGATGCTGATGGGGATGCAAGGCAGGCAGTCTGCCACCGTTACAGTAGATGGTCTCAGATTCAGGGCAGGGGACAAGGAGGGGGGAACAGGCAATGTCATGCCTCAACAGCCCCATATGTCTTTCCCTAGCCTGCGGGAGAACTCCATCAGCAAGGAAGGGGGTCCCGCCATCGCTCACGCCCTGCGGACCAACAGCACCCTCAGGAAGCTGGAGTAAGTCCCATGGGCCACAGAAGGGCATGAATGCTGCTGCACAGTCACTGGAGCTGTCCCAGACTCTGTGTGTGACCTGTGTCCTCTGTCCCCTGCCTCTAGCTTAGCAGCCAATCTGCTGTACGATGAAGGCGGCAAGGCAATCGCTTTAGCGATGAAGGAGAACCAGGCACTCAAGTCCCTCCAGTGAGTTCCCCCTTGGACTGGCTTGGTTTGAAGCTGCTTGCATGAATGCTGGGAGGGACACTGCCCCTGGGCCTTAGCCCCTCTAATCTGTGAGAGTGGCTTCCTTGGGTCACCCTTCCACAGGAGGTGTGTTGTGCCATCCGGATAGAGCCACCATGTCTTACACATGGGTCACTTCCTGGCCTCTGCCACACTGGATGGGAGTGAGTGGGTGCTGAGCCTGGAAGGATGTGGGCATTCTCGCCACCCTAAGCTTTACCTATTGTTTTCTTCTGTCTGTAGCTTGCAGTGGAACTTCATCCAGGCAAAAGCTGCTGCAGCCCTAGCACAAGCATTACAGTCCAATAGCAGCCTGGCCAGCCTCGAGTAAGTGGGGACATGGGCAGACAGGTCCTGGGCAGCATCTTTGTACAGGGACCTGCACAAGGACTCTGCCCTCACATTGCTCCAGGGGAGGTGGTTTTGCCTGCTGCCTCTTCCACATGCTCCAGTCTATCCAGGGTCTCCATCATTTGTACCTGGCTGGGGATGCTCTAAGTGCGTGTGGCCCAGGGTCCCCCATGCTGTTTAGGAAAGCCTGGCACACTGCGCCCTGTCTTGCTGCCCCTCTCCCTGCTCCTGGGTGCCTGGACCATGGGCAGATCGGCACTCGCATGTCTTAGCTTGCAGGAGAACGCCATTGGAGACGAGGGAATGGCTGCCCTCTCTGCTGCGCTGAAGTTCAATAAAACCCTGGCACATCTGCAGTGAGTATCCAGGCTGTGGCAGGGGCCTGGCATTGCAGTCTGTCTAATTAGCTTGTCCAATTAACATACCATAGTCCCCTCATGACATGTACTGACGGTCCTTGCTCTCTTGCAGCCTGCAGGTAGCTTCAATTGGCACGGCTGGTGCCCAAGCCCTGGCAGAAGCTTTGATGGTCAACAAGAGCCTGCAGATCCTGGAGTAAGTTCTTGGTGGGGCCAACAAGTCCCCATGGCTGTGACACTGCTCCCTGGAGGTGTCCAGGACCCTGGTCCTTAGCTCAGCATCCTTGCATCATGTCCTACCAGACTTGGCTTGTCCCTTGATTTGCTGGCATGGGGACACCTCTCCCACCTCCTCTTGCCCCCCATGGCTGTCACTCCTCACTGCCTGCCTTTCTCTGCAGCTTGCGGGGAAACTCCATTGGGGTGGCTGGGGCCAAGGCAATGGCCAACGCGCTGAAGGTGAACCGCAGCCTCTGCTGGCTCAAGTGAGTATCCTGGTCCCTGGGGTGAGCCAGAGCAAGCCTTTCCAGACTTTCCTGGAGGCCAGCAGTTCTGTGAGGCAAACCCCTGAGCTGGGGGCTTTTCCCAATGCCCACTGCATGCATTCCCTCCTGGTAGCCACATCTCCCTGGCTGGTGCTTTCTGACCCTCCCGCTTCCTGCAGCCTGCAGGAAAACTCCCTGGGCATGGACGGAGCCATCTTCATTGCCACTGCTCTGAAGGGAAACCACGGCCTCACCTACATCAAGTAAGTGGCCACTGGACTGGATAGTGAGGCAGGGATGGGAGAGACAACAGGAACCGTCACAGGACCTTCCTCACTGCTGGCACAGCCCTTTCCCAGCTGCCCAAAAGGGACCTCCCCAGTGGGGAAAGGATCAAGGATACATTGTGCTCCTCCCAGACACCATACCCACTCATCTCATTTCTCCACAGTCCCTCTCTGGGGCTGCCTCTGCGGCAAAGAGCCACCCAAAAGCAAAATACAGCCTAAAATATCATAAGAATGGTCTGGCTCAGCTCCTCCCAGAGGCTTTCTCCAGAATAGCCCCTGCATAGTATGGGGAGGATACAGATGATGCTGTATGCTGGTGTAAAGCTGGGAATATCTCTCATACTCACCAAGGATCCTGCTCTGCCCCATGCCCAAGCCTGAACTCCTCTTTCCTCCCAGCCTGCAGGGGAACCGCATTGGCCAGTCGGGAGCCAAGATGATCTCTGATGCCATCCGGACAAACTCCCCCAACTGTGTGGTGGACGTGTGAGGTGCCTGACCGCAGCGAGGAGGTGATCCAGTGGTTCCTTTGGCCAGCATGGATTTACAGGGAGCTGCCTGGGCCCTGTCTGCCTGTCACAGGGAGGAGAGCTGGGTTGAGGAGAGCTCCTGAGCTACCTGGAACAGCCCAGGAGGACTGCAGCCTCTGGTTCAGCAGCACAGGAGGGTCAAGACCCTCTTGTGTTGAAAGCTGAGGGATATATACCATGTCCCTGTTCATCCAGGCCCTGGGAGAGCCTCAAGGAAGGGGTGAAATGCAAAAAGGAGGGAGGAGGGGGCAGATCCCACATGCCAGACCTTCTTTTGTTCATGGGTGACTTACCACCACCCCGGCAGCAGGGACTCCCTTCTGTGATCTCCATCGGGTTACAGTGCTCTGCGCAGACACACCAGGCACATCCTGACCACTCGGAGCTCTGCTCTTGTCCCAGCCTGAGGCACTGTGGGTAAACATTGCAGCCAGGGCTTCAGGACTCTGCTCTCAGCACCAGCTCTTCTCCGTCTGCTTCTGACAGCGATCCTAGGAGGATGAGGTGAAACTTGGGCAGGATTCGCAGCAGCCTCTTCTCACCTGCCTAAATACAGCCCAGTCTGCAGATTCCTACAAAATCCCAGAGAGACAAGGAGGGGTTTGCTGATTCCTTGCTCAGATGAGAGTGATGCTATGGACAGAGACACTTCAGAGCAGATCACAGGCAGTGAGTGCAACCTGTGCTGTTTGCCCTCAATAACAGGTTGGTGCTGGCCAAGCATGCCTGAAGTGCTTGGTAGTGCTGTTCTCTATCAAAGAGACCAGCATCCCAAGGCACATGCACAGAAACACCTAGAAAAACCTCGGGAAATGAAGAGCCCTCACGATAGTGGGAGGAAGAGTGGGAGGGTGTCCTGGGTTCAGCAGTAGCTGTCATTTTTTTCTCCTTCTTAGTATTTGGTGCAGTGCTGTGTTTTTGACTTTCAGCATGGGAACAGCGCTGATAACACCGATGTTTTCAGTTGCTGCTCAGTAATGTTTAGTCTGGCCAAGGACTTTTTTGAGTCTCATGCTCTGCCAGGGAGGAGGAGAAGCCGGCAGGAAGCAGAGACAGGACACCTGACCCAAACTAACCAAAGAGGTATTCCGTACCACAGCACATCATGCCACGATGTAACAGAGAGTTACCCTGAAGGGCTAGTTCACTCCTGGGTTGGACTAGGTATTGGTCGGTGCTCGGTCAGGCTGGGTATTATCAGTAGACAGGTGGTGTTGTATTCTCCTCCCTTGTTATTTCCTTTATCATTATTATTATTGGTGGCAGCAGCAGTGGTTTGTGTTATACCTTAGTTACTGGACTGTTCTTATCTCAACCCATGAGAATTGCATTCTTTTGATTCTCCTCCCCATCCCTCTGGGAGCAGGGGGAGGGCGGGGGGGGGGGGCGCGGTGAGAGATAGACTGCGTGGCTGACTGGGTTTAAACCACGAATATAAGAGGAACAGCACTTCATGACATGGGCTGTCTCCAGCACACGTGACTTGGTGCTGCACTGGGACTGCTTTAATATGAAGTTCTGCCTCTCAAGTTCAAGTTGCCCTTCTTGGGTCTTGTTCTTGTGTTATCAGTGTGACCTTGGGATGCGGGGATGCATCTTCCCAATGTCCCAGCTGCAGGCAGAGTCCATCCCGAGCAGGTCACCTTTCTGACAGGCAGCTGCTGAAAGCAGAGATGCTGGGTGATTCCTTCATGTACATAGCAGAGATCCAGCAACTCTCCAGAAGGTACCAGGTTTGCAAGTGGTCCAGTAGCCAAAATAAGCAACTGCTCCCTGAGCCCGTTCCAGCCACTGCCCCCTCTCCCTACTGCACCTCAGCCAGAGCCCACACTGTGACATGCTGCTGCTGCACTCAGGGCTAAGGGATTGAGCAGGGCTCAGACCACTCATGGACCTCTGTGGAGAAACCTCCTGGAGAAATGCCAAGCTGAGAGGGGCAATGTGTACATATTTCGGAGTAAATTGGTTCTGAGCTGAGAAGATGCTGTGGGCAGCCTTCTATTCCATTCCATTCCAATCCATTCCATTCCAGGTGCACTGTCCTCCACTGCCCTGGCTGTATACCCTTCCCCTGTTGTTGGTGTGTCAAGAGGCTCATGGTTTTTCCACACACTCCAACATGGTAACATGGAGTGATTTAAGTCCTACCCACCTCTTTCACCACTATTTCAGGGCAGGCTGAAGCTCGGGTCCAGCTCTGCACAAAGCCTGTGCTGAACCTTACCTAAAACACCAAAAGAGAGAGTGATCAACAATGCCAAGCCAGTTCCTGTGCCTTGGAGCTCCAGAAAACGAGGAGTTAACAACAATTTGGAATAGATTTCATGGATCTGTACACCTATGCACACACCTTGCTATGCACAGACAATCCCAAGGGGAAAGCTCAAGAGCTCAGAGTGTTCATTTCCACTGCCTCCAGAGGTGCTGCTGCTCAAGCCTGGTACAAGAAGCTGCAATGCTAACCGTGGCTAGAACCCGGTGGCTGTTCTGGAAGGCAGGTGACATGTGCCCTGGTTCTGGGCACACAAGGTGTCAAGTCAGTGTTCTGTTTCACCCTAGAATATAGGGAATAACATGGAAAACTAGCTCTGAAACTGCAAGCCAGACTTGGGCACTGGGCCCAGTTTCATGGGAAGTCTCATAGGTCAGATATATCTCAGCTCACAGGGAGGACCAGAACAGATTTCCTGCATAACACAGAGAAACGTTTTTGGACCAGGTCCTAAAAATCAGGACATACTTATCCGTTGGGAGAGGGATGTGGTGAGCACAACCATCTCCTCCCTGACTGTCACAGCACCACCCTAACGGTTCTGCAGGAGAGGTCCAGCACCATCTGCTGTGTCTACTTTGAAATGAGGTGCAAAATGCCAATTAACTTTGTAAAGTATAAGGAAGTGCCCTAACACCAGCCAGTTCAGCTCCAGCCTGTATGATTGTGTGTGTTTCAGCACATCACGGCATCCATGTATGTCCCATCACTACACAAAACCTGTGCTATGTCCATCTGTAAACTTCTGCCCCAGCTTGACATGCCATTTCAAGCTGTGAGCTCTGCTGATGGGGAACTGCCTTGGGTGTGATGGCTCCACCTTTGGGTTCGATGACACAGATTGATGAAAAAGCTCTTGGGTTTTCAAGTAACTCACATGTATTCTTTCCTTCAGCACAGTAACAGAGGGGTTGAACCTGCCTCTAGGCTTCAGGTAGAGGGGAAAGCAAAGTACTTTGCTGATGTAAGAAAAGTGAACACTCTCATCTGCCCTCTTGAACATAAACCAAAAAGAACTCTTCTAATCAAGCTCTGATTTCTGCTCCTGTGAAGACAAAATGCAATGCTAAAGCAGAGAAAACACGCTAGATGAACTGCAGCCCTTGTGTTCACTTGAATGGTACCTTCACTGATGGCATCACTATGACTTACTGAACAAAAGCCCAAGTTTTGGCCCATTTGAGTGCTGAAATCTGAGTCCATCCCAGAAGTACCAGAATAATTAAGGGGCTAATTCCATACAGATGAAGTTGCAGCACAGTCTCTCAGAGCACACAGAGACTGAAGTTTGAGAACAATTCCCACCAACACAGCTGAAATACAGAGAAATGCTGTGCTGAAGGTGGTATCTGAGGACCCCTTCACTATCTTTCCAGTTTTACCTTCACTCCTTCAGTCTAACTGGTGCTGCTCTTTGTGGAGACAAGCCCTTGATTAAGTAAAGGATATGTTTAGGATAAATAGATTTAAGCCAAATTTAAAAACAATTTAAATGTATTCCCAGAGCAGTTTTTCATCCAGTTTTATTAAGCCAAAAAAAAAAAAAAAACTGTTTGGACATAATAAAAGGCAGGGAAATCAAGCATATGATGCTCACTGCAATGCATGAGGGCCAGTTCTACTGCAATTATGGATATAACCACACTTTGCATTACTGTGATTCTCATTACAGTTAAGTTGCTCATGATTTGAGAGTCCCAGGACTGACAATCCAAGTTTCATTTTCAAGTTTAATGAACACTATTTAAAGACCCCTGAATTCATGCTGAAAAGATGGTAGGATATTAGCTCCTGGCTTGTATGCTCTCCAAAGTCTGTATTTCAAGATGTCTTCTGGTCCTACTACTACAGGCTCAGAAGTCATTATCAGTTTCCTCCAGTGGCTCTGGCTTCCTTGCTCGGAGAACAAATTTTCTCGGTGAGATTTCTATGCTTTTGTCTTCCACATCATCATCCTCTTCATCTTCATCCAGGTCAATCTCACTATCCCCCGAGTCCTCCTGTAGGAAAGCAGAGTTCAAACCCAGTTCATATCTCAGATGGCAAGGTGTCTGCCAGCTCAGTAGTAAAGGATGGCACTGCTGGTTGATGCTGAGTTGCTTCCTCCCCTGCACTTTATCACATACCCACAGGCTATGGGGAAGGCTGCTTGTCTGGACTTGTGTGCATCCAGATTTGGACTTCAGGGAACAGCAGCAGATTCTGCAAGAGTTTTTGTTCCAGCTCAGGCTGCTGTGTGCTGCTGGCCTTCCAAACCAATGAGGAGCCAGAACTCAGCTAATGGCCCAAAGGGGTTTCACCAGCAGCTCCCCATTTTGCTAGACAGTGGCTGCTTCACTTAATTGATTGCCAGCCTCCTTCCCCACCTCATAGGGCTGACAAAAATGAACTCCCTGACTTCTGCTGAATCTGGTATTAAAAACTTTGCAAAGTGTTTAAATACCTGTTGAGAGACTGAAAAGTCAAGGTGCAGTGAAAGAAAATGAACTGCAAGAGAGAAACCCACCTGTGCCTTGGCGATGATCTTGGATGTGCCTGGGGCAGATCTCCCCTTGGAGAACCAGAGTGCAAAAAACAGGGGAGGCAGAGTAGGGGGGGAAAAAAGTACAAAATCATGAAAGAAAACAGAAATAAACCAGCATGGGAGCAGGGGAGAAGGCAGCAAAGCCAGGCACAACTAAGGCATCATATGCCACACCAACAAGTACAGATGCTGGGCATATGGCCACTGGCTCTTAGGCTGAAGCCTCCTCTCTTCTCAACTCCACAGCCCAATTAACTCCTGGAGGGGTTCAAACCAGCCTCCCTGGTTTCCTTCCCTGATCTCAGACACTTGGATGCCTGCAAGGGTCCCTAAGCAAAGCCTCTCAACATCAGGGCCTCCTGAGGTGCTGTATTAAGAGGTCAGAGCCATGGGACAACTGAAGTGGCTGCAGTGGAGGGCAAGAAGAGTCTGAAGGCCTTGGCTTTCCACACCTGGATATGCCAGGGCTGTGCCAGGGAGATATGTGCAAAAACTGTGAACAGGAAAGTCTAAAGGGAAGAGAAACTGCAGAGGATGACTATCCAAACCTGGCAAGAACATGGTCAAGGACCATTGGGCAGCACTATGACAGAGGTCACATCTTTGCCAACAGCACTGTCACTCCTGACCCTACCCAGAACTGGGTCTAAATGCCATCATTCCCCAGAAGGCATCAAACAGCCTTAACCACACCCATGTGGCCCAAGCGAACAGCAGAACATGATTTGCAAGTGCAGAAAGGGCAGCTCATCCTTCTCTAGTAAGAGAATTAGCTCGTTTATTGCTCTTGTGCCTCCAGATCTCTGCAATGAACGCTCAGTAGCATTGTTTTTTAATCTTCTGGCCCCACCTGGAGGAGAAATAGTCAGTGCAGAGCTTTGCAGGCTAACTCAGCAGTGCCAGACAGCTGTGGCACTATTATGTCCTATAGAAGTGCATTCCCCCATCCACTTCCCTCTCATTTTTAACCTTCCCCTTGGGACTCTGGAATTGTGCTAGCTCACAACCTGCCCATTAACCCCTGCTTCCTGATCCATGGCATTCCTGCAGCTGTGGGCTGTTAGTTATGCACTGCCGGCTGAGGGTAAAGCACAGGGCAGAGATTACAAGAGCAAACAAAACCGAAAAATGTGTTATTATGCAGATGAGCAAGCTGTCAGCTGGAGGAAAGGATGGAAAAGCAGGGGTGGGCATGGAGAAAAGATGTTTCTCTAGCTGAGGAGAGGGATTTCATTCTGAAGCACTCAGAAAAGTTCTACAGGCACATGGGATGGTTACTTACATCTTCCTCTGTATCTCCACCTTGCATTGTTCCCACAATCCATACGCCAGCTCTTCCTGCAAGAACAAAGAGAGACACCATAAAGCCTGGCTCAGGGTTAACACTGAGGGACAATGAAGGCAAAGCTCTGTTTATATTTTAGAGGGCTGGTACAGTGAGAGGGTGAGATTGCAATGCAGATAAGGTCACCACCCTTGCTAAGCCTCAGAGCTCAGGAGAAGGGAGAAGAGGGTAATGCTAGCAGTAATTCCAGTCAGGTTGGTATTTCCAGAGCTACCTTATGCTAGTACAACAGTTCTGACAGAACAAGGGGCAATAGAATCATAGAACCGTTTGGGTTGAAAACGACCTCAGGATCACCTAGTTCCACCCCCCACCATGGGCCGGGACACATGAAACAGAAAATTCTATCTGAACACAAGAAACCACTTTTTTTTTTTTTTTCACTGTGAGGGTGGCTAAACACTGGACCAAGGCTGCCAAGAGATGTTGTGGAGTCTGCATCCACGGAGATATTCAAAACCCAACTGGATATGGACATGCTCAAACCTCCTGTTTGAGCACAGGGGTCAGACTAGATGATCACAAGAGGTCCCTTCCAACCTAATCAATTCTGTGGCTTGGCATATTCCTTCCTCTGCTTTGATATATAGAGAACAGAAGCCCATCTTTTCCATGTGGTAAGCCTCTGTGCTCAGATCCTTTCTGACAAACCTCTTTTGTACATCCCAAAGTACAGAAGACAGGTCCCTTTCATCTCCTTTGTAGACTGATTTGGGTTAGCTGTAGCAATAAGCTAGCCTATCCAGAAATCACCAAAAAAACTCCTGTTGTGTCAAGGCAGACAATTTAAAGGATCTTATGTCTTTCAATTAGAAGTGTCCCCTATTCATCAGGTTGCTAATAACACCGGCAGTGGAGATGAAATCAGAAGATCATCCCTGGACAGAAGATCTCTCATCAAGCTTTAGAGACTTTTGCTCTAATTTACAGTAGACTAACCTCTAAATTTGGAGATGACTACAAGTCACATTATTAGATGACAATGGAACCGCATTTTTGTCCAGCCTACAGATGACTCCAGGAGTTTAACTGATTTTGCTATGGAGAGGGCTCAGCATGAAGTGTTAGATAGGGAATTGTTACCTCAAAAGAAGAAAGCAGCAGAGTGCTCCTAAAATTTACTGGTAAGACAAAGCTGAGAGACATCCTGAATAAAAAAGAGAATCAAGATACTACATAAGGAGAGATCATGAAACAGGACAGCCCAAAAGTGCCAGGGGAAGAGCTTAGAGAATCTAACAGAAGGTCTGCAGATACTGGATGCTGCTCTTCCATCAGTGGAAACATTAAGGACATTTCATGGACATCTGACTGCTTATATTTGGAGGAAGAGGAGGAACAGCTATTGTCCAGATGTTGATCCCTACATCACTTAATCCAGGCACAAGTCTTTGAACTAGCGACTATGGGATCAGCAGGATTAGGTCCTGTAGCACAACCCTGGGACACTCACAGGTGATTCCCTGAGATGCAGAAGAGCTGGAGCTCCAGGCTGTGCACTGTGCTGTAGACAAAACAGGAGAGAAAGTAGTTTCCACATTGGTAGCAGAGCTTCTACACCAAAGGCAGGAGCATTATTTTAACTTTCAGATTATAAACCCCCAGGATTCTGTGTGTGGGAGCAGGTTGTGGCAGATTGCTGCAGAGCATTTCTGTGTGTATTGGGGGGCAGGAAGCAGAGGAGTTGTCTGCACGGGATGTGAGAGCTGGCAGGTATTGGGGTGTTTATGGTTTTATATTTCCTGGGCTCAATTCAGCTGGGCTCAGCTTGCTGCAGCATTAAGCTGCACTGCTCTGGCCACAGAGGCTCCTGCATCTTGCAGGTGCTTGATAGCCTGTTGTATTTCCTTACAAATAATGTGAACGCAGCCAGGACAGGCGGTACCAAGTGATTATCGGGCAAAATGCTAGTAATGAACAAACTAATTCACTGCGCCTTTGGATTCAAATCTCATCTCTGTGCACTGCCATGGTTTATAGCCACTGAGCCATCAAAGAGCAGAAGTGGACATGCAGCCATGATTTGAAGCCTATTGAGCATTTGCCATTTTGCTAACACAAGCAGTTGCCTACAGTGGATCCAGAGGACTGGAATGATTTACATCGTCTACCCGCAGTGGGTATATGCTAACCCTGTGTCTGACAGCAAGAACCAACACAACCTGGGAGGTTAGGACAACCATGAAGGGAAGGGAGATTTGCAGCTGAAACATTTTGCTCCCATTTCAGAGATGCGCCTTCAGTTTCCAGCTCTTACTGCAAACTCGGAACATGAGCTCAAATAAGTCACCTCCCCTCTGCACCACCTCCACACACAAAAAAACTGAGATAAATCTTTTCCCTGATGGTTCTGATCTGTGTGCCCTTTGGGCACTGTGTTCTTAAGTGTAGCCCCTAGTGCCAGCCCTCAATCTCAATAGCATTCTCTAGGCATTGCCAAAGTACAGTGATTAACTAAGCACACTTCAGCTGCTGCCCAGGCTGAGGATGCTCTAATTATTTCTCCACAAAAAGGAAATTCGCTTGGAAATGAGTGACCTGTCTCCCATCATTACAGACATACAAGCTCTCCTCCTTCTCCATCAGGTCCAGTGTTGCAATGGCCACCACACAAGCTGAAAGTGCACAGCAATATCTCCTCCCTCCCAGGGAGCACTTAACTTTGCCGACACAAAACAGAGAATCATAGAATCAACTAGGTTGGAAATGACCTTTAAGGTTACCAGGTCCAACCATTCCCCAGCTCTGCGAAGGCCACCACTAAACCATGTCATGAGGGCCTCATCTACACGATTTGTCAACACTTCCAGGGATGGTGACTCCAGCACTGTCCTGGGCAGCCTGTTCCAATACCTGACCACTCTCTGGGGAAGAAGCTGTTCCTAATATCCACTCTAAACCTCCCCTGGTGCAGCCTGAGGCTGTTTCCTCTTGTCCTACCCCTTGCCCCTTGTGAGAAGAGAGCAGCCACCTCCTGGCTCCATCCTCCTTTTAGGTAGTTGCAGAGAGTGATGAAGTCGCCCTGAGCCTTCTCTTTCCCAGACTAAACCCCAGTTCCTCAGATGTTCCTCATCAGACTTGATCTCCAGACATACAGCTAAAGGCAACTCTGTTGGGAGCAGATGCTGAAATGGTGGGAGGAAGCTCTACTTCATGTTAAGACAAATCAATTTCTGTGAATTCCAATCATAGCCCTTTTCCAGTGTTTCCAAACATACTTGACTGTCCCCCTTTCCCCAGCTACATGAGCCTGGTAGCATTGTTCAGCAGCACATACTGGGTGGGTTCCACTTCCTCCAATGTACGCACTTTGCTTTCTTAATAAAATCCCTTTATTCTCACCTGCTGCATCCAGACACAGATTTGTTCTTGTTGTTAAACAGAGCAGGTTTTCACAAGCACAGATTTTATCATCCAGCAGCAAATACACTCGCTACCTGGTTGCCAGCACATCATTACCACATGGATCCTCTGGGTCACTTCTGAGAAGGTAACAGAGCTGCTCCCTCACTGTTTAACTTTGGACAGGTTGTTTGCTGAGAAACATTCAGGGTTTTATAAAGCTGTCTTCTTACAGTAAAGACTAAATGGGACTGAAGCTGTTACTGTCACAGTTGTGAAATGGTTTCTGGTCCTAACAGAGCAAAACCACCCCTTAACACCAGCATGAGAAAACGTAAGCTAAAGCATTTGGATAACTGGTTTACAGGAGCTGACAGATCCTGGCAGTGCAGAGTCTCTGCTCCACACTATACTAATTTACTACAGACAGACACAGTTCCATGTTTTTTCAAGCATGGATCATTTCTCCTTTATTCAGTAGCATTTCCACTGCCTACCTTGTTGCAAGCCCAGTGTGTGCCAGTGTCATGGCGTAACCCAATCTGTCAGTGCTGCCACTCAGAAGAGGAGGGATGGTGCCAAAATGCTATTCAGAACTCTGGACCAAATGAGACTGGGAAGATGGATCTACACATGTCATCACAACATTACTCAAAAATCTGCTGGTTTTGACAGCAAGGATGAAACAAATCCACTTTAGTCAAGGGGAGACCAGACAGGTTCTTAGGGAAAAAAATAATTAAAACCAAACAATCTACTGAGGGTGGAATAAATTCCTGGAAACCACATCTGACTCAGGAAGTCCTGATGGAAGCTGAAAAAGCTTGAGAGCAGGAGGGAACCTGAGGGAAATTCCTGCATTCTTCCCCAGGCATCTTCTTTCAGCCAGTGCTCAAGACAGGAGACCAGGCTGGACGGACCTTATGCCTGATCCAGCATGGAAGCTTCTCCACTCTCAGGACAAGGTTTTGCATTCTTTACCCTGATGTCTAGTCCATCAGCATGTGAACAACCACCCTGCTGCAAATTACTGTTTTATGGCCTGTTTCAGGCAAAAGGTTTCTCTACACTGCAGATAGTTAAGACCTTCAACATTGCCAAGAATATCTTTTTCTTTGGCTCTCTGACAAAACAAAAGTCTTATTCCAAATGCCATCACTAACTCATGGTTTGGCCTCAGGGAAGTCCATGCATCTATTTTATTTGTGTAGCAGCCTCACTAACTTATTGCCAGACAGAGTAAAAGTGGATGTGAATTTTATTGACATTGACAATGTTCAAACTAGAAGTTATGGATGATAAATCAATGCATTCTCTAAGTTACAAAAGCAAATGATTAGTGACATAAGAATTGATTATAATAAGCTCCATCAAGGAGGAGACTTGCCTGTAATAGTGGTGTTGTGATAACAAAGCAGGTTGTGGTTTCACAAACCCAGAAAGCCAGCATCTGTCAGTTTGGTGACTATCCTCCCAGGCATTTATTCTCACCCCCATACCTGTTCCCATCATGCACAGAAACCTTCCTGGCTTCCTAAGTCTGGGTCTGCTGTACTGTTGAACCAGAAGCATTGAACTCAATGAAGATACCATCTCCACAGCACCTTACAAGCTTCCTCCTTAACCTGCTACTGCCTATTCCTCTTTGTACACAGAGAATAAGGGTTCGATTTTCTTTCAGTACCTGGCAGCCTATTGTGTGTCTCCCAGCTAACACTCTTTTCTGCTCCATGGGAGAACAAATCCTATACTTTCAAGTCTTCTAATTGGCTAAAAGAAAACAATAGTTAGAGCTGCATTTACTTCAAATTTTACTGCATCCAAACAAACCTAGTGAAAGGACTCTTGAAAGTCAAAGTGTGTTGATTTTTTCTCAATTATACCAAGTGGTCTAATAAGAGAGATTCTCTCCCCGTGAATCTTGCCTCTATAATGGCAAAACACACTGCTCACCTATTACAGATAGGGGGAGGAAGACTTATCTTACAATTTTAATAACCTGCAAATTAGAAATGTAAAACTAAATCACAGCAGGAAAGGACCACAGTGGACATTTCTCCTTAGACTGAGAGCAAACAGGGCTCACATGCACACCACCATGTAAGAAGAACACACAAAGCTTCAAAAGAAAGTGATTGAAATATTGTGAATTAAATCAAGGGAAAACGCCATCAAATAATACAAATAATATTTTTGTTATGCTGCCTTAATAACTGAGTATATTCTAAATGCAAGCTACCTGTGCTGAAGGACATGCACCAGTTCTTGGTGTGTTCAAAGATAAGTGGCCAGGGAATCCTCAGGCCTGATTTTCTAAAGAATCTGACACACCTAACATGAATCTTGGGTCTTGACAGGTCTCCAGCACTTCATTTGGTGAGAGTAATAGAATCATAGAATAGTTAGGGTTGGAAAGGACCTTAAGATCATCTAGTTCCAACCCCCCTGCCATGGGCAGGGACACCTCACATTAAACCATATGATAGGCTTCATCCAACCTGGCCTTGAACACTGCCAGGGATGGAGCATTCACAACTTCCCTGTGCAACCCATTCCAGTACCTCACCACCCTAACAGTAAAGAATTTCTTCTTTATATCCAATCTAAACCTCTGCTGTTTAAGTTTGAACCTATCACCCCTTGTCCTATCACTACAGTCCCTAATGAATAGTCCCTCACCAGAAGTCAAACACGTAACCTCACCATCAATGACAGACCTGGACCAGAAAAGCCCATTTACATAGATGGAGAGGAGCAGATTTGAGCCTGTTCTCCAGGCTAGAACTGCTCGTCACGTAGTGTGGCCTCTGCATCAGGCTGGAGCTCCTCAAGGAGAGCTTTGGCCTGATTCATGTGTCTTGACAGAGTCCAAACTTTTGTTCCTGTGTTCTGGACAGAGAAGAATGGGCAGGACTGAGCAAGCTCACTCTAACACTAGCAGCAGAGATATCCCTAAGTTGAGTTATCCTAAACAATAAGTGCTGACATTTTGAACCAAAGCCAGTGGTATGGACAGAGAACCTTACTGTTAATCTCACAGTGTAACTATAGCTAGAGCTACTGGGTAGATGCCCAAGGTGATGATGAGTAACCTCAGCAAAGCAGAAAAGTGAGCCAACAATCCTTCTCTTAAGAGTCTAATGATGTTCGCATTCATCTCTCCCAGCAGAGACTGCGTTACAGCACTGTCAGGCTGCAGTGTTGCAAGTTAGAATGGGGGAATAAAACCTTACTCCTTCCACAGGACCTGTCAGAAAGGCATCCTGGGAGCCAGTTAACACTCCTGGAGCTGCTTCAGTAGCTCACCATAGGCGAGAGACAGAAAGAGGACAGAGAGCTATGTGAGGCTTTCAACTGACACAGAGACAAGGGGAGTAAAGATTGGGATGGTGACTAGCAAACAGCATGCTCAGAGTATGAAAAAGTCAGGGGATAATTATCTGCCAGAAGTAGTTTACTAAACACTAGGAAGAGACCTAACAAAAGCACAGAAAGCAATCTAAACAACACAGCAGAGGAAACATCTCAGAGATTTGAAATGCTTGCTTTAAGTCTGACAAGCTAATGCTGAGTCTCCACTAAGCATAATTAATGATAACAAAATTATTCCTAGAAACAAATATACTAGCAACAAAATGTGTAACTTTTATTACAAAACTTTTCACTCCTAAAAGTGGTATTAAGAGCTGACTGCAGCCAGAACCCACATCACAAGATTATGATGCCTTTTGGGATAAAGCATCACACAGTTACACAGTCACTTCCAAAACTCTGAAAAACTGTACAAACCTTTCCGTGAGAAATGGCAATGTAAAAATCCTTAGTGAATAGTAGTGTTTCTAGCACTTCTCAAGAATTTTCAAGTTTCATGAACAACACAAGAAATGATGATAAAAAAATGCTTAAATTATATTGATGTGAGAATTCTGGCTTCTTGCTCTGGTCTCAGAGAGAGGAGAGCAGAATTCAGGTCAGAAAACCACACTTATTGACAGTATTGCTCCATATCCAAGTAAAGGTCCCAGCAGAAGAAGTGGCACACGAAACTACACACCCAGGGACTCCATCCAGATCCCAGAAAGGCTTCTGCTGATGTTCAGAATCACTCAATAAGATTGCCCAGAAGAACTAACCCTACTTCCTGGGTTCGTTTTGCTTGATTATAGACTGAGCAGAGCATTTATTTCTCCACTAAGTGAAACACAGACCCTCAGAGGGTCATTTCTCTGAATTGCTTCTGACCAAGACTCTAAGTGGAATCAGCAGCCAGAGGTGGCAGTTCCACTCCACATGAACAGACGTCCTTCCCTGAAAGGAACAACTCAGGTTATTCATTTGATCCATGGGTTATAGGAATAACTCAGGTTATTCCTGTATGACCTGTGACTGTGTCAGTGCAGGTTGCTTTATGGACTTACTAAAGGTCTCCATTTGAAGAAGACTACTAGAATGAGTGTCAACAGCCAAAGGGAAAAAAGTGCTTGCAATAAGAAATGGTATTACTTTTCTAAGGCTTTGTATAAAGCTACTTTAGGAATCTCTAAGGCAATATCAAATAAGGATTTTCCTCACGTGGTACTTTTTTCAGTAAGTAACCCTTAATTTGCTCCCCTGAACACACTGTTTTCTCCACAAGACACTGTCCTCTTACAGCTCAAGAGAACTGAGCAGTGCCAAAACCCTTCAATGACACACGGCCTTCTTTCAATTTAGGTTACTCACATAATCCCAGTGTATCATTCTGAGTAAAGGCAACTAAGGGAAGGTTCAGTTACCTTGCAGCAGTGTTCCCGTGGCAGTGTGCTGCTTTCTGGTCTGCCTGTCTTGCATTTCACTGTCGGATCTATCATCGTCTTGAATCTCTACATCAGAATCGTCATTAGCTGGTTAAAACAAAAACAATTGATAAGTATCACTCAAGCCAGCAAAACAGTCTCCACTCTGTTCCAAGATGAATGAAAAATGTAGTCTTACGCAGACATTGGTACTATTGATGAGGACAGGTAAACAGCCAACATCCATACCCTGAGTAAGGCTTCCTTCTTCACAGAAGTGCCAATGAAGCATAGGTATAAACATTGTCTTGGGACAGCCTTTGGATTGTACCATTACACAGTTCTAAATACACTCTCTAGGTATGAAGAGTACGTACAGCCAGGAGGTGCTATTTCAGCAACTGATTTAAAGATAAAAACCTTTTAAAAGTGTTTGGAAAATGTGGGCTTATTAATACATCTCCTAGTCTTTTACCTTGGCATAAGCAATATCAAAACCTCTTAGACCCTTCACCTCCCATTTAACCATAGTTTAGAACAGCACAGTAAGACATTTCCAGAAGTAGTTACAGCCAAACCCAAGAGAGACAGAAAAGCTTCACAAGACATATGAACTTCTTCAGCTGTTTCCACAATATGCCTTTGTTTTCTTCTTCCTATCCAAACTAAAGCCCTCCAGCTGAACAGAGCTGATGCTGTGTGGTGCTTGTGGAACTAGTGCTATGGCAAACCCACCAGCACCCTATGTGAGGTCAGTCCCCAGCACAGCAACAATAGCTGCTAATTATTTAGAGAAAAGAGGCAATTCTTTGTCGAGTACATTGAATTAAACACATCTAAGCTGAAAATGGAAATAACTACTTTAATTATGATTAGTAATGAGCTGACACATCTTTTCACTGTTTAATTATCAGACAATATACAAATATTAGGCATTTTTCCATCACGATTTTCATTGCAATACTTAGTGACAAAATATAACAGTAAGGGATGTATTTGATACCTGGTAAGATTACAAGATTACAAGAATCACAGAATCCCAGACAACCCAAAGAGGCCAATGCAGCTACCACCACTCTGGGGACACAGCTTAGAGCAGGGAGGCAGTTCTGCTCTGGCTGGGGCCATGACTTAAACATGGGGCTTGAATTTTCCATTTTGCTTTTCTGGAAACCCTTTCTCCTTTTTTTAACCTCTTGTGTTAACAGACCCTCAGCTATAACACTCAAATACATTTCCCTTGGGACAAAGCAGTGGTAAGAAAACAAGAATACATAAGAACTAATTCTTCTGGTGCTCCCACACCTGTGACTTCATGCTCTCCTGCACCACATGAACCCTTCCAGCTCCCTGCACTCCAGCCACTTATGACCTATTTCAGCTCGCCAAAGGAAACTCGTTTCATTGTATAATTCTCCACAGTATATTTCTGTTGGAAAGTGGGTCTTGCAGGAAAATCCCAAGCTGAGTAAATGCCTTGCAATAGAAGGGATACCTGCTGTATAGAGAGAATCAGTGGCTGGGGGCACCAAGCTGCTGCTCTATGAAATGAATTAAACACAGCTTTTTTAATCCCTTACCTTGCCTTTTTCTTTTTTCCCTCAGGTTCTCTGATATTCTCAATTCCCATCTTTCTCACACTGTGTCTTTTATCCCTCTTCCCCACTAGCCAGATGTTGTAACTCTTGCATGTAAGTAAGTGATGAAGCTGCAATTTTCTGCTATTCAGCCCACATGGGTATACCACAGAACATCCCTGGCAAGCCCCAGGGAAACGTGCTTGCTTTGTGCCCAGCTCTACTTTTTGTCTTCCAAAGCATGCTCAACAAGCCAAGTCAGTGGTAACTATATGTCTAGCTTCCAATTCCCCCTTTATAAAGCCTGGATTACCCTTCAATACAAATGAAGAGAAGATTCATCAGGTGAATTATCAACATATAAACCCATTGCATTACTTTTTCTACTGACATGTGATCTTGTTACAGATCTATAGTGAGAGTTTGGATTTTCTTTGAATAGTGTAGCTGGAATTCAGATGCACATACCCCAGCATGAAGCATCACTGTAGTGAACACACATGGGAAGATCCAAAAGTGGCAAATGCAAATGCAAATTCAGCAACTGTAAAATTTCTGTCTCCAAGCCTCCTGCCCACCACTTGGAAAAGCACTGACCACTTTTTTTCACTCACAAAGAAATAGATGTATTGCTCTACCCTAGCTCAATGGCTTCTATCACCAAGCCCAGCTCTGTCTGATCTACAGTCCAAGTTATCAGCTGAGCAGAATCATGATGAGCCAAAATCCCAATGACACAGCAGCAGAGCATATTGCTGAAAACAGGTTTAAATACACAAGATGAAGACAAGCTGAGTATAGGTTTCTTAGTAGGACTGAACAGCAGACTAGTCCAATGCTGTGTGTAACATGTTCTAGCTAGAGCACTATAGGTTTCCACCATCCTACACCCCTCACTGTAGATGCCTACTTCATTTAGTTTGCCACTAAATATTTTTGGTATTCATAAAAAGGCGACAATTCAGAAAGTTTCACTGAACAACATCTAGAAAGAAACCACTTGCTAGAAGTCATAGCCACATCTGTTTAACCGAAATTACAATGCAACAATTACAGGGAGACAAGGAACATTCTTTAAATGCTGATTTTCTACTATCCATATAAATCAATTAAGATAATAAAGCATACTACTACAAATTCCGTGTTCTAGTACATGGAGTACAGAACACATTCTACTAGAACCAGCTTATGAGACTTGTGTGGGTTTACAAGAAGATTACTTGACTTTGCACAACAAACTCCACAATCCATGTGCCCCATTTAGGCCAACGCTGGCAGCTTAAGGCTGGTCTTTTAACAAGCTCCTGTGTTTTTATTATGAAAAGGTCATCAACAGAAGAACTCTACAAACTGGGTTTGGCCCATTTCCCCACTGCTGTGGTTTACTCTACCACACAGAGAACTAGCTACAACATCAGACTACCTGAGAGGGAACATACTAGGATATTAAAATCTGCTTGCCTCACATTGCAACATCGCCTTTCCTAAAGGTGGACTTCAGTCAGCTGACTTGGTTTCATTTAAAACAGTCCAGTTGTAACCAGAATATACCTTTAGTGGCTGAAAACTGAAAACCACTGCTCTCAAGATGTGTTCTTTGTTCCAAAGCACACCTATTATTCCCAGAAAAAGCCATAACTGATTCCTGGTCTGATAATGCTGTATCTAAATGATATAATTTGGGGTACTTTGCAATGCTTGAAGGAAAACCTGCATTGTTTAATAAGTTACCAGTGACTTCATTACAAATTTGTTAGTTTGCATAAATATTCAAGTGAATGTATCCAAGTGTAAAATAGGAAGGTACTGTGAGAATGAGCACAAAGGACATCCTTTATTGATATACTTTAGCATTTTCACTTTCCTAATAGAAATCCCTGCTCTGAAACATAGGCACTGCTCCACAGCAATTACTGGAGTCAGCAGGATGTTGATTTTGGTGAGAAAACATCATGAAACACAATAAAGTGGGCAACTGACAGTTACTTGAGCCAGGATAAAACCCATGGAATAAATTGCAGGAAATTTTAGAGCAGGGAAAAAAAAAAGGGGGATCGATTGAGATTTTAATGGGACTGAAGGGAGAGTGAAGTTCAGCACCCACATGAAAGCCTCGGTTCTACCAAACCCATACTCGTCCCACCAAACACAAGAGCATCAGGCTGTGTATCAGCCTGAACACTTCCGCATTCACAGCTCTGCAACTTGCACAGAAAGAAACGCTTCAATACATAAATTCTGTAGGGAACATCCTTTGTTCTTAGCACAGAAATGAGATCCTTCCTCTAACCTCCAAGAAAAATTCATCCTGGTGCTGAGAGCTGCTAATCAAGATCCAGATAATTGTGGTTCTAACTTCAGCAGAAAGCTTGGATAGTCAGACCTGCCTGTGTATACTGGGAAGCAAACCAGTTGCTGGTTCACAAACCAACAATCCCCAAACACCAGGTCCATGTACACTGTCTCACCTTGCACCGTCATCTTAAAAGGGTCTGTTGCTACAGTATCCAGTAAGGACGATTAACTCCTGCCCAGGGAAGCAATAGGTCTCTGTCACTTGAAATAATTAACTCTGGCTGACAAGCTCAATTTAAACTGGGATTTGGAATCCTGGCACAAGAATAAGTAGCTACATTAATTTTCAGCCCATTTTATAGAGAGGTCATATTCAGTGAACTATTTCTAAGTACCTTAAAAGCCAAGAATCCATCAAAGTATTATTAAATTAGAACATTAATTTGTAATTATTTAACAAGCAAAATGCACAACTCTTAGGGTCTGTGCCAAGTGTTTGTTACAGAAGATAAATGGTCTGAGCATCCTGCTGACGACAGTGATGAGCGTCATTCAGGCATCTGGCCTTTGTGGAAATCACCCAGCAACTCAGTGTTACAGTTGTTGCAATGGAGCTTTTTGTTTCTCTGTTGTCAGATTTTAAAGCATCAGTTCTGGAGTGGAAAGGATACACTCAGATTCAGTGCACCACCAAACTGCAAGAGACTCATGAAACTTATCCAAAGCACAACATCTATTTGCTCTGTTTAGTAGAGGAAGGCGATGCACATTTTGCTTGGCCATGAGAAAAGCAAGAGTTAGCTCAGCTAGTAGAGCTGGTCAAGGAAACATTCTGGCTGTGTACAGAGCAGAACTGAAGCTCTCCAGGAGCATCAGTTAACCCTGTTGCTGTTGCTGTACACTATACAAGTAGTGCAAATACTACTATAGAAGTAGTGCAAACTCCAAAATGCTGCGTTACACAAATGTCTACTCATTCTACAGACCAAGCAAGAGCACAGAGGGACTGGAGTGGCACAAGCAATAAGAAAAAAACAGGCTGAAAGCACATACTTCTGCAACCTGAAATTAAATCCTGGGAATAGCATTGCCCACAGGAAACACAGGAAATATTTTTTAAAATTTCAAGGGCTTTATTTTTATACTTTTGAAGCAAAAACATTTTACTTTTTTAAAAAGCTATAGTTTACATGGTCTGCTTTTGAACTGCCAAAAAAAACCTTCAAAAGAAAGCATATGGGAAAACGCACATGAAATAGTGTAAGCAGGTGAGAAGGAAAGTAAATGTAATAAGCTGACTAGTCTGAAAAATACGTACTTCAGGCTAGAAACACAGCTGTTACTTTTTGCTCCACAAACAGGTTTTTTTCTACCTTGGATGAACCAGAAAAAAAAGTTTCAGTTTCTGGTGTGGCCAGTGACCTTCCAAGCCCTCTCTTCTCACACCAAACCAGAGCACCTCCTCACATATCTACACCTAATGGTTCTGTCAACAGCCTCCACTGTGCTCATCCGAGCAGCATCTGATAGAATGTTTGAAGAGTCTCTGTGCCATTAACCACAAGAAAACCAAGCCCTGAGCTTCAGTCAGTGGGCATTTGTTAGTTTGTACCAATCCTGGATGCAGCACAAGGGCAGCACTGCATGAAAAACACCACACTGTGTGCTGGTTTCTATAGAAGCATCTTAGATGAAATAAAGATAAAAATAAAAGCAATTTACTTACTGCTCATCACAAAAGACATTTCTGAATTGCTGCAAATACTTTATTGCGTATATTTTCATCCTGCAAATAATACTCAAAGCCTGATGTGTATTAGAGTTCATTTATAGGTAATTTAAGAACAGTTTTTCATATAACTTAGTGTTAGCTTTTCTTTTTTATTGTGCAGTGGCTGTTTGGAGATGCTCTGCTGTTGAAAAGATTATTTCAATGTATATTAGCAAAAGAAAAAAAGAACCTGTTTCTGAATTACACTAAACATTCTTGTAAGTTTTATGTGAGTACCATGACATACCCATGGGTTTTCTATATTCTTAACACAGACCTTCACAGTTCAACAAACATGCCACAGCTCTTCTTTACAAGAAGTACAATTTAGGTTTCTCTGGTGTTAGTTCAACCTAAATCTCCACCAAGAGCTGTCCAGAATTCCTGCAACTTCTGCTGCAGAGCAATTAACTGTTAATTTGCAGCCCTTCTTACCAAATTAGCAGGAGATAAGGTCAAAGGATGCAGACAAGACAACTGCATCAATTATGAAGGTACGTAAAGGTAAGAGTGCAAACAGGCAGAATAGATGCTGACTTTTATCAGTTAATGGTAACAAATCCATCACCAGATTCCAGCCTATGCTATTAGAAGAGCCTCATTAAGTGTTTTGCAGCTCTCAGAGGCAAAGTGTAATGAGAGTTAGAGAACTGTCCCTTTTCTTTGAGGAGACACTGGCCCTGTGCTACCCCTCTGCATTGAAGAGCAATGACTGCTCAAACAAAGCTCACTCCACCACCCTGGACCTCCAAGATTCAGCGAGACTGGCTTAGGATACTGGGAGACCTCAGGCCAGCCTGCCCACCTTCCACCCAGAGGAGCTGCACAGGGAAGAAACTAATCCCTTCATCTCAGAACCCATTGCACGAGCAAGACCAAGTTGGAGCAGGATCTACTTTACCCATCCAGCAAGCAAACACAATGTATTCCTTGGGCTAAAGGCCCAGACAGAGTCGTAAATTTTCCGCCAAATTGAAGATGGCAGAAAACTTAGGATAAAAACACTTAGCTTTGTATGAGGGGCATGACTTCAAAATACAACTGGAATGCTTTCTACCTCTAGTATGAACTTCACTATTAACCTGTGGGAGGAGGTTTTGGGCAGGCAAAGCTGTTCAGCAATGCTGCACTGATTCTGTGCTGATTCTTTGCTTCCTTCTGTGAAAGATATGTATTTTTTTTTTTTTTGTGACTAGGATCCTGGGATTAATGTAAATGTATCCCTAATGAAGCATTTTGCCATTTAAGACACCAACCTCTGCATTCTCTTTTTGAATATATCTTGGTTTTGAATTGTATAGTGTATCATTTAACTAATAATGCGAGGAGGAGAGTGGGGCTTGGACAAAAGGGAAAGCACAGCCCAGTACCTGACCATTTTATGTTAGCAAACCATGGCCACGGAGAGCTTTGCAACATTCAACAAATTAATCGTACAGTGTGCAATAGGGAAGGGATTTGTTGTCTCAGTCACACCTCTGTGACTCTGTGGACTTACACATGTGCAGATAAAGGTAGACTGGAGCTGACAAAAGTGACTTGATTTTCCAAGGTTATGGGACACTCAAATGAGCTGCCTCTGAAAACCAAGATCCTGGTGCTCTTATTACTATAACACATAATAATTATGTCAATTAAGTACTTGAATAAAGATGTATTATGGCTATATTTTTAGGTGATGAAAAGTCATGACCATGTGCTCTAAGATGGCAGTTAAAACACTCCACATAAAGGTTCATATTATTTCAGAGATGCAAAATAAGAGGATAGTTTTCCAGGTGAAAATCCAGAGAAGGAGAAAGCAGATCAGCAACTTTTCACATCTTTTTACTGATAGATGTTTGTCTGCTCTTGAACTTATTTACCCTGGAAACTGTTAGATAGCAGGACCTAGACTTCTTCACTCAAATAATTCCACATCCTTATAATTTATATTACAAATCCTACGTTTCAGCTTAAACTTCTTCATTTTATTAATACAAAGATGAGATCAGAGACGGGCAACATCTTTCATGAGTTTGCTCTGAAAATCTCTGCAGCAAACAAATTGTGAAGCATAACTTTTATGTCTTTACTTAGTTTCAGCTTTCATGAACTCTCCCTCTGATCCTGAGAATTAACTTTCCTTCCATTTTCTTCCACCACCACATAAAAATGCACATAATGCAATATAAAATTCACTGGGGTAATTGATGAGGAAGTCCTTGCTGATGCTTGCCTCAAAAGGAGCAAAATCTGGTTTGTTAGCTTTCCACAAGCTCTCAAGAGGTTATTATTCCCTTCTGATCCTTACCTAGAGTGCTACTTAATTAAGAGTAAGTATATAAAAAAAGAACAAAACCACCAAAATTTAATTGCATTCACATTTTCAGGTACACTAAAATCAAGCAAATGCGAGCAGGCAAACATGGTCCCACTTTGAAGATCAGTGATACTGAAAACGGTTTCAAGCTGAGAGTTTTCCATCTGTGAAACTTATGATCTGATAGACACATCACAAAGAATTTCTTTGCACACATAACCAAACTCAATGCCATGTGGTATGGCAGACTAATTGCTGAGGACAGAAACCACACTGGTTTGCAAGGACACCAGCACATGTGTAACATGGGGCAGTCAAGCAGTCCCACAAATCAATGACACTACTCACCTACATGCAAGTGTTTCGCTGAGTAGAATTATCTAAACAAATCTGATCATAAACCTACTTTTCATCAGAATTGTAGTGATAGGACAAAGGGTAATGGATTTAAACTTAACTAGGGATAGTTCAGGTTAGATATAAGGAAGAAGTTTTTTACTGTGAGTGTGGTGAGGCACTGGAATGGGTTGCCCAGAGAAGTGGTAAATGCTCCATCCCTGGCAGTGTTCAAGGCCAGGTTAGAGAGAGCCGTGGGTGACATGGTTCACTGTGAGGTGTTCATGCCAATGGCAGGGGGTTGGAACTAGATAATCTTAAGATCCTTTCCAGCCCTAACCATCCTATGATTCTATGAATCCCATTGTGCTGGGACAAGGGCTGTGTCCACAGTGAGCCCATATAGTCCTTGGTAGTAGTAAAATGAAGCCTAAAATCTGCTCACTATAATTGAAGAGTATGTGCAGTGGATGACTGTTTCCATCACTCAGCACTGCAGGTAAAATTTACAAGGTGAAGAAGCATTTCACAGAGGTCAGGCTCTCTATCTCACTGTTGTCCTTTTAAAGGTATTATCATTCCATTTTTCCTAATGTAACCTCTTGACTCTGTCACCTATCCCATGTCCCCTCCTCTTCATGCTTGTAAGTGTATATTTACACATAGAGTAGCCAGTACTTAACTGCTAATACAAGTGGTAAAGAAATCCCACTTACTTGCACCTTTAAGCAGGAGCTGTTCCTCTTCCTTCAGCCTGTTCTGCATAAGACGGAGCATGTTTGCTGTTTCCTGCAAAAGGTAAAACCAACTGAATTAGAATAGCTGCCATGTTGGTCAGTCAAGTAGCTAACTGGAGTCACACGAAATAGTTCAAGGTACTCAGAGGTAAGAATGAGAACAGAACATTTCAGCATTAAGAATATTTTAGGAAAAAAAAGTTCTTCATTGAAAAATGGGAGCCCCTACTTACTTTGCCCACG
The DNA here is from genome assembly GCF_012275295.1 of Melopsittacus undulatus. NCBI lineage: Eukaryota > Metazoa > Chordata > Aves > Psittaciformes > Psittaculidae > Melopsittacus > Melopsittacus undulatus. Next base: position 16,582,225 of record NC_047534.1, read on the forward strand.
AGGGTCAGAATATAAAGAGCATACCCAGGTAGAGTACACTGAAAATCAACCATACATTCCCACCAGCTGAAACCTCACTGAACACGTTGAAAATGAGTTTATCTTCCTTCCACAGAAAATAAAGGCTGCTTATGGAACAGAAGTGTCTTTCTTTGGAAAGTAGGCTTTGGCAGTTGTTTTCAACCAATTGGTCGAAATGGCTGCAGCTTCATAATACACAAACTAAACCAGGATAAATTCACACTTTTCCAAGAATGCAAACAAAATAGGAGCCAAAAGCCCAACCAATAAGCTGGAGAATTAGAGCTGTATACACTACAATATTTGAAAAAGAGAACCATGACAGCAAGACTACACAAGGTGGCTTGTTGGATTTTTGTTGTGAATATAGCAGATTGTTAGATAAAAGTATGCTGAGAAACACTACTGTAATGACAGGGTGATGAAGTTACATCACATGCAGTTCAGAGCAAGTGGAAAAGGTGAGTAGAGCAGTGGCTGCCTTGCTGAGGAAGAGTCATTGAGAATTCACAAGTCTCAGCTCATTCAAATGAAGGCCGATGATGATAAAAGAATGTTACAAAAAAGCCCACAGGGACTTACAAGACATGTGACAGCCCAGAAGGGAAGAAGCAAACTGGTGGCAGCAGGGCAGCAGCAGTTACAACAGACATTCTCATTAGAGCATAATGGATTAGTAAGAAAACAAAGATGGCTCTGTAGACAGTAACTGATGAGAGTAATTTTAATCTTCTGGGATGCATGCACCTGCAGATCATCACGGACCAGGTAGACTAAAGAAATTATGTGATTGCTGAACACTATAAAGTAATTGTAAGAAGTGTTTCACTGAGCTCCTGAAGTTCTCCATCCAGTTAGGTCTAAAATCTAGCAAAGATACCAAGAGACCAAATTTTAGCAACTAAGGTTCATGATTCCAATAGCAGCATCTGACAGAAAAATATATTTTTACTGACATCTCAATTGAATTTGGCTAATGTCAATGGTGAATAGCAAATTAAACATGACAGAGTAGGTAAGATATTAATGCAATCAGATTCAGATAAAACCTGCAATACTAAACAGGTGGCAAAAAACTGCTGGAAGGATTTAGATACAAATTTTGCTAATTTTAGTCTTTTCAATTCCAGTCAAGCAAGACAAGTAGATGGAAAAGGTAATTAACTGTGGATTGAACTAAGGTTGTTCTGAGTCTTTGATTTTTCTGTGTAAAATATGCTTATAATTAAAAACACCAGGTGCTTTGACATGGTCAGATTTGCACATTTGCAGTGCATGTGCAGAAATGAAACTGATTCAGTTGGAATATCCATGGGACAGAGTGAAGAAAGAGCATCCTAAAATGTTTGAATGGTGGGCAACCTTCTTACAGTTTCAGGTGGAAACCTGAACTGTACCCATATGTACAGCAATAGTGCACTACCTGAGACAGGAAAATCTCCTTCCACCATCCTCTAAAGCAGAAGCAGCAAACCACCAAGTCTCACCCAGCACACAAGGAAGTTGCTGGAAACAGAGGCATGAGGTCTGCTGGCACAATGCACCACAGCTTGGCATCAGCATCTCTGTTTTGGGAGTTGAAATTTGTGCTGAAAAAGCTTGCAGAGAGGATGCAGAGAGATGGTAAGGGGAACCAATAAAAGTCATCTGAGAAACACTCTCTCAAGGCCACAGAGGGAATCCTGATCCAAAAATCTGCTTTGGTCAACCATGCAGACTGCTGGCTATACAAACCCTCCAGCACTAATAGAAACAATGGCTCCACAGATGCTGCACAGATGCTACTGAATGCTTGGGACTGTAGAAATAACACCACAAAACTCAAGGAGGCATGTCAGCTTTCAGAACTATATAGCACATGGGTCACAATTCCAAATCACACTGAATGAGACATTCCAGCAGCTACCTGCACAACAGAAACTACTGAAACCTCAGAAGTGATGGGTATATATTCTGCAGGGAGAAGCTAATTCCATCTGCAAGAACAAGGAAGGCAAAGACACAATCATGTTTTTATAACTTGTTTCATGCAGATTCAGAACATTTTAAATATCCTGTTTAGGAAACTGCTCTTCTTTATGAATTCCTTCGGTAAGGAACAAATGACAACAAGGACAGAAGAGTGTGACCCATGATGAAAGGAAAGGGAAGATGCAAGGATGCTGACGACAGTGTGATTATAGGAAGTGGGCCAAAGAAGATTACCTGCCTCCTTTCCATCCACACTGTTGACCATAATACAAGTGACCTCCCTATAGCAGGAATACATCCACACAGAGCCTCCAAACCTGCACAGCTAAGTTCCATTGAGAAGAAGGGTAAACATTGCAATGGCTAATATTTTCCATTCCCCTCAGTGTCAGCAAAACCTTTTAAAGACTGATGGAAGTTGAAAAGAATTTGGACATGAGGCAAAATCTTTGGAGGTTTCTAGCTACCGGTGTTTCCTTCAGTCTCTATAGCACACGCTGACTCCAAGAGCTCCCTCCACAACTGTGGATCCCAACATTTTCTGACTGAGCCTCACAGTTGCTACCTTCTTCACAGAATCATAAAATCCTAGGTTGGAAGGGACCTCAGGGATCATCTGGTCCAACCTTTCTAGTAGAAGCATGACCTAGACTGGATGTCCCAGCAATCTGTTCAGCTGAATCTTAACAGTGTCCAATATTAGGGAATCCACCACTTCCCTGGGGAGACTATTGCAGTGGCTGGTTATTCTCACTGTGAAAATTTTTCCTCTTGTGTCCAGCCAGAATCTCCTCAGGAGGAACTTGTGCCCATCATCCCTCCTGTTTTTTCATGTGACTCCTTGTAAAAAGGGAGTCTCCTTCTTCTATGTAGCCACCTTTTAAATACTGGAACGTGTTACTTTCCCTACCTCTTCTTCCCTACCTTGTTTCTCCCAGTCATAAGATTTAAAGATTTAAACAACTGATTTAAACAAGCCTGGCCCCTGTCACAGAAAATATTTATCATACAGCCTTGCCATTGCTATGTCTTTGGGAAACTGGGCTAAGCAAGGGATCAGCCATTACAGGCTGCACAGTGCATATGGCAAAGAAAACCTACAGGGAGGAAAAAAGAAAGGATGTTTCCCAAATGTCATGGGGTCAAATTCATTTCTGAAATGTTCACAGACAAATGAAGTAATGGGGACAGATATAATCACTGCCTAACACTGTAATTCCAGGCACCTGTTAAGACAGCTGAAGCTGGCAATTCAAATTCAGTCAAATAAGCAGTCACCCTGCCCTGCACCCTGGACCCTTGCTCCTTTCCTTCCATTACCCTCCCTCCCTGATGCAAGCATTTGTGCAGCAACACAAAAGAAATCTGATGAAAAATAATCCATCAGAACAAAATTAAGGCAGGGAAACTTCCACTGCAGTTCAGCATGGGGCTACACAAATTCCTGGCTGGCACAACAGAGGATGGGATGTTGCAGCTGTGGGACAAGCAGAAGCAGTAAGAAGATGGACTACTGTTTTTTCAGCTTCTGGGCTGGTTTACAGACCTAAAATACAAGAGAAATTAAGTCTAAGAAAATTATTTAACCATATAGATGAGCCACTTTTGCCCCTTTCTTCTGGCCTTTTACTTGTGGTGCTGCCAGCACCTCGGATGATCTCAGAGCAAGTCAGCCTGGAGATGGAACCAGCAGGAAAAATGCACTGGTTTAGGTTTCTGAATAATTCAATGCATGATCAGTCAAATGCTGCAGCCAGCACAAGGGAGCTGCTGAGACTGTTCATCTTTTAGCTGTCCTGCCAGACTACACTCTGCAAGAGCTTAGCAAACACTGCAGCAACAAAAACTGTTTTAAAAGGGCAGCCTCAAGCCAGATCAAACCAGGACAGCAATAGTCAAGTGCTGTTTACAGACCTTAAAAAGTAAGAGCTTCAAAGGAGGGGGCAGAAGCAACGGCAGATCATCTATCTAGCAAGTAAAATTTATCATTTTTTACAGTCACACACTCACCTTAAAAGAATCTGCAGAGCAATCTTAGATCTGTTCAATTAGTGAAAGAACTACAAGAGCTTTATTGCTTCAAGATTTTAGGTTTAAAACTAATGGCAACTTTTAAACAGCTGAGTCAGTGGCAGCTTCAGCTTCTCTTTCTGCCTTCTGCTTTTAGTGATGGTAATCATCAAGCTGCATCTTCTGACTTGACTGGCTTACACCCTGGTTGCAGACACCACTCCCCACACTTCACAGTCTCTTAACAGAATGGGTTTATATCAGCCCCTCGAAAGCAAGACCATGCTAAGCAGAGATGTACTTCTGGTTTAGGCTGGCCTGTTCTGCATGACCCAGGGCTTCTGACATGTGACAAGGGAGAAAAGCTGAGAGTATGATAGAGCCTAACACCAGGGATGCGCTTTCAACACGTAACATTGTACAAGAGACTAGCTCTGCACAGGACAGCAGTCATGTTTTGTGGGTGGAGTGTCAGGCTGACAGCTCCAGGAAACCCAAGCAATGGCCTTGACCTCATGAAGCACCTGTGGAGAAGGGGCTGAGTACCTCAGGATGTGGTATGAGAAGGAGTCAATATCCCAGCACCCTGCTCTGCCTCTCCAGTAAGCAAACAAGACTGAAATGCTGCAGGAAAACACAACACGTATCTTACTCTACAAACAACTTTGCCCAAATACACTGGGGAATCAGTGTCAACAGAATTAAAGAGCTCATTGACACAAAACCAGAGCAAACTGCCCCAGAGTGGGCTCCCAGGCTTTGGAGCACACCAGAGATTGAGGCTGAAAATCCTGCTGTAGAGGCAGATAGGTATCTGCTGAAACTGAACCTTTCCTCCTGTGCTTCATATACTATGTAGCCTTTTCTAGGTGTAAACCTGCCTCTAACATACTCTGCAAACTTAGAGCAGACAGCCCACTGAAACAGGCAGCATGGCAGTTCCTGTTGCTAACAGGTAGACCCCCCCCAGAACAACCCGGGCTCCAAGGGACCTCCAGAAGTCCCCAGCCCAACCTCCTGCTCAAAGCAGGATCAGCAATGGGATCAGACCACAGCGCTCGAGGCTTGAGCTAGTGGGGTCTTCAAAACCTCCAAGCAGAGTGACCTGGGCAAATCTGTTCTGACTACTGACTAACCAAACAGTGAAAAAGTTTCCTTTTATCAAGTCAGAACTTCTTTTTCATCTCTAATATACTTTGTCCATGCTTTTTAGCACAAGGCTTCAGGTCAGCTTAGTCACCAGTTGTCTCACCAGCTTTCCATAGCAGCCATCTCATGTTGTGACACTTAAACAAATGGTCTCTGTAGCAACAGGAAAGAAAGAATGCTTCTGTTGTGACACTAGGACAGAAAAAAGCTGTTAAAACAAGTACATTTCACCCATGTTTATAATCAGCTGTGCTTTTTTCACACCCATTTTCTGTCCAATTCAGCAAATAACTGTCTCCTACAGCACACTGACTGCACTAAAGACAAATGTACAGGTTTTGTAGAATGGGGTTTGAATGAGCCCAACACAGGTACTCTGCATCTCAAATATACATTAACTGGCACAGCAGATGGATTTCCATCTCCTGACTCTGAAAGTCTTCAGAAAAGAGCAATAAAACACCACACACGGCTCTTTGGCTGAATATTTTAGTATCATCTACACTTTTGATCTAAGATGTAAAATGTAAGCTGTGAGTTCCCACAGCAGGGTGGCTGGGAGTTGGCTTGGAAAATCCTTTTATGGAAAGCTATATGGAAGCAGAGCCTCAGAAATGCATTTATTGACTATTTACTACACTGTCTTTACTTTTGCTGATGATGCCGCCCTTGTTGCCCACACAGAAGCAGCTCTGCACCATTTAACATCTTGCTTTGCAGAGGCAGCTGAGCTTTTTGGGCTGGAAGTCAGCTTGAAGAAGACAGTTGGTAGAGAACCTACCAACCTGCACCACAGAAGATTATCACCACCCTCCCATTACCATTGGTGAGTCAGAGCTTAAGTCAGTTCAGCAGTTCAGCTATCTGGGAAGCATTATTTCCTTGGATGCCACGATCAACAAAGAGATAGACAACAGAATAACAAAGGCATATAGAGCCTTCAGAAAACTCCATAAGAGTCTGGTGTAATAACATCTGAAGAAAACTACAAAAATTAGTGTCTATAGAACCATTGTACTGTCTGCTCTTTTATATGGGTCTGAATCATGGGTTATCTACTGCCATCACCTGCGACTCCTCAAATGCTTTCATCAGTGCTGCCTCCGTACAATTCTAAACATCCATTGGACTGACTATGTGTCAAATGTTACTGTGCTTGAATAGGCAGAGGTCACCAGTATCGAGGCCATAGTACTGAAATTGCAGCTGCGCTGGGCAGGGCATGTCTCTAGGATGAAGGATCATTGCCTCCCTAAGATTGTGGTCTACAATGAGCTTGCCACCAGCTGCCGCAAAAGAAGTGCCCCGAAGAAGAGAGATAAGGACCCCCTGAAACAATATGTTAGCCTTGGCCATACCGACTACCATCAGTGGTCCACCTTGGCCTCCAATCAGGAGACTTAGAGACACACTATACATAATGCTGTTGTCTCCTTTGAGAACATACACAAATTTAGTCTCGAGGAGAAAAGGCAACGTAGAAAGAATTGTGTCCTGCCTATACCACCCAAGGAGACCTTTCGCTGTGCTTTTTGCAACCGGATTTGCCTATCCCACATTGGCCTTTTTAGTCATCAGCAAGCCTGTAGTAAGCGTGGATAAAACCCTTCCCAAATCTTTGTTCGCGAAGTCAAGCCATGACTACAGTGTCTTTAAGAGAGACTGAACAGCATGCAATTACAACTGCATGCAAACTACACACAACCACATGCAGGGGCTGGGATGTGGGGAATCAGTTGGGGATTTCTGGTTTTTAAACAGAGGCCAGTGTGCCACCATGGAGAATATCCCCCAGCCAAAGACCCCCAATCAGACAGCTCTGCATTGACGCAGTGTTTGCCTTAGGGCAGGCAACCCAGGTCTGAGGAAGGCACACTGTTCCCTGTATCATAATGCCAGTGTTTTATGACATATCTAATGCTGCTAAGGACTGGTCTAAACAGTAAAATCAAGTTGCTCAGATCATGAGTTTGCAAACAATTCTGTCCCTGCAGATTGCAAAGCAGCAAGTCTAAAAGGCTCGAAACCAGAAAGAACAAAAATGATGCAGTATTTGATCATTTAAATCATCTCAGGTTGGTTTTGGAGTTGGGTTTTCTTTTTTTTTTAAAGTTAACCTCAAAGTTCTGTTGGGAAAGTTGTGGAGAAAACACCAGTGCGATTTTGAACACAAAGAACCTGCAGCCAGCTGGCAGACAACATGGGCTACCACTAAATAGAAAGAAAGGGAAAGTATAGGGAAAATATGAAGGAGATAAGTACAAAAGACCTGAATAACTGGAGGTTGGCGACTTTTTTTGTTCAGATGCTAGCATTTCAGGTTTTTGCCTAAGCTATTCCTTCTGCCCTTCTGGGGACATCTTCCCACACCAGAAGTTTCTCTAGACATCTCTGTGTAAAACCTCTTGATCTTAGTATGGGAAAACAATGTTTCCTTCTGGTTTTGTTTTGTGTTTTTCCTAGTGATTTGCTAGATAACACCCATAATCCTACTGCTCTGTAGTACACTTAAAAGGAACCAATTTTATGACGGATTGAACCACAGAATCTTCACCTGCCTGTTAATCTCAACAGCTGTTTCTTGCTTTGTTATAGAACAAAGCAGCTGAGATTAGCTTTTACTACACACACACAATGACATTTATTTTCTACAATAGACCCTTACCACTCATTCAGCAAGAGTGAGATATAAGAAGGAGGCAAAATTGTGCAGTGAACAGAGAATGTGACAGTACTCTTAATAAGAAGAAACCCTCTGGGTACAACAGGAAGCTAAGCAAACCCAACATTGAGGTTGCACAGCTAAAGTTCATGATTACATGAGGTACCAACCTACCTGAAGCTCTTTAAGAACAGACAATGATGCTTTCTATCATGCTGAACTACTTTTAAATTGAACTACTATTAAATACCTCACCCTAAATTCATGCCTAGTTTTATGATTTGAACTTGAACAGGGGTATAGTTATGCTTGACTGAAAGTGACTGTAATGCTACAGATTTTGTTCTTTTTGTTCTGTTGAGAAATAAAGAGGAAAGATCCATCTCAAAACATAGAGCAGAAGAATCTTTACCAACAGACTTGCTAAGCTACGAGGAGGGCATCAAGCTAGGTCTGTCAGGGAATCATAGAATCACAGACAGGTTCAGCTTGGAAGGGGCCTTAGAGCTTATCCAGTTCCAAGCCCCTGCCATGCACAGGGGCACCTTCCACCAGACCAGGTTGCTCCAAGCCCCATCCAGCCTGGCCTTGAACACTGCCAGGGATGGGGCAACCACAGCTTCTCTGGGCACCCTGTGCCAGCGCCTCAGCACCCTCACAGGGCAGAACTTCTGCCGAAGAGCTCACCTCAGTCTCTCCTTTTCTAGGTATTTTAGGAATTATGATAGCCTGACAAGAAATGGGGGCACTGGGACATTCTTGTGAAAGCAGCACAGCAAGGTCCCATCTCAATTCCCTGAACACAAGTACATACATCATAGAGAAAAAACTGGAGGGATTACGAGGTGCATAGCTTTGATCCTATTAGAATTACAGAAGTATGATGAGAGAGCTTCCATGTTTGGTGGGTTGTGCTAGATGGAGATAAGCACTCTAGAAAGGCTGGGCTGGGAAGTGGGGAGGAAGGGTTGCACTCTCTGTAACGAAGCAGCCTGAATGTGTTGAACATTGCCTTCCAATAGGTGACAGCCCTTGGAGTGCTTATGATTAAGGATCAGAGAACAAACTCCTGACCTATAAATCAACACAGACCATATTTTTATTTTGAACTTTTAAACACTTGTTGTAGCAGAACATCTCACTTCAGTAAAACAAGCAAAACCAGAAGTCACAGCTGGCACTATTACCAGAGGGGTCATCTATAATAATTTGACCAGGACTTTTGTTTCCTACAAAATTTACTAAAATTAAAAATTGAAAGAACTCCTTTCCATATGACACAATGTTGCACTCATTCATAGCATGGAAGCACAGGGAAGCTTAGAGGCAGTGATAAAGCAGTACCCTCACCTTCTGGCACAGAGATAGATTCTGCATCTAGAGGTTATTCTTCTTTGACTGATGATGCCACCTCAGTAATTACAAAGCACTGTCACTGTGATAGAGCATTCTGATGAACAGGAAAGAAGTAAACTCCCTCCAGATGCCAGTATTAAGTATAGTGCTTTGGCGAATGTGGTCTCAAGAGGTGCTGCTGCAACTAGAGTCCTGAACCAGAAAAGAGAACGTGAATTTGCTCCAGCAGATTCTCCGGATCCCTCATGAAGTTTCATACTAATCAATACTTCACTTTTACAGATGTTTATGCATCTTTGCTGTTTTGGCCTGAGGAGCTTCTGAAAGCCATCACCACTGGCCATATAAACTTTTCTAGAGGTCATCCTTCCAGTGGATGAGCACACATAGAATGAATTTAAAACCATCATCCCCCATTATAAGATCATCTGTCTCCTCCTTGTTCTCTTTATTCCCATTTTCTCCCTCACTTTCATGTGCTGGAACAGTCATCCCCTCTCACATTAACAGACCTTTTATAGCAATCACTTCTGCTGAAACACATTTAAAGCATACTTGAGAGTATTTCATACACTTAACTGACACTCACCAGAAATCCACCAACTGTTATCATCATGCTGGCACCACCGGTGTCACCAGTGGAAGCAGCTGGGGATTCATTTCTGCTGTTGTGCCATTATTTTAAATTATTAATTTGATTAATTGCCCTTCTTCACTGAAAGGCTTTTTTTTATCTTGACACTCCTCTTGTGTCCCAGCTAGCCATTACCTGTCACTGATATATCTCTTCTCAAAAGAATCCAATTATTTCAAAAAATAGCACATCTTGCATTACTTTCCAACACAACTCTGCCTCTCCTGGTTATTCTTTTCCTGTGTTAAACCTTGAATTTTGCCACTGCTTGTGGCAGAATTGTTCACTAAGGGTCCTGTAATAGATACAGTAAAAGTACTTCAATAGATAGGGCAGCATGAGTCAGGCCGACAGAACAGCAGTTATCCAGGTGGAACACCAAACCCAACTTAGTAGGTTCAGAAGCAGCATTCATGTAGGGCAGTTAACAGCACACAAGCACCACAGAACATAGTATCTTCCCCCAGAAAACTCTGCCACACCAACTCCAGTGGTCACATTTATAAAAATAAACAAGTAGATCTGTTAGGTCACACCTGAAGTGCACTTTCATCAACAAAAGTCACAAAAACACCCCAAAGTTTCTTGAAAGGTTTATCTTTTCAAGGGAATACATGTTAATTAACTGATATTCATTCATACTATTATGAAAATATAGAAAACAGCTAAAATGTTTGGTAATGTATCCTAAAGAAAAGCTAACATAGTCAAAAAAATCTAGTGTGGGTCCTTATGACAACTTTGTTTTGGGGAAAAGTCTTTAGGGAAGGTAAAATGCTATCAGGGATCTGGGAAAGAGCAACAAGTAACAGGGTGCTCAGCTGAGCCTTTGCCTGAGACCATGAGAGTGCAGAAGGCAGAGACAGGAAAAGATGCAGTTTAGGGCTTGCGACACCTACACTGATGCTGTTCTAATATAGCAGCTCTTAATGACACCACACTCAAGCTACATGAAGCCAGACAGTGAAGTGTATTCAGAAAATGCTCTTCAAGTAATACAAAAACACAATCCATAGCAACTATTTGAAAATTAAATTGGTTTAACATGTCTCACATAACTTCTTCCTAATGATTCCATCATACTTAGCAAGTCTTGACTGCAGTACCTCCAGCTCACACATTGCACTACCCACTTCTCACAAAACAGAAAAATTCGAGTTGGAAGTGAAAAGTGCACTTGATAAACTGAAGTTCAGAGGTAGCATCCTGAGGCTTGAGGTAGATCAGCGGCTGTTCCTCTTGAACAAGCACACTGCACATGAAGGGTTCATCCAGACGGAAATGCTTTCCCTTTGGGAACTAAAAAGGAAGGGACTGATCAAAGAGTATATTAGCTTTGCGGGACAAATTCCACTTTGTAATTGCTTGCTTTTGCATTATGAAATGGGTTTCCTGACTAGGGTGCCATATTCATGCTTTGTATGAGCTCTCTTTGCTTCACTCTACAGCTCTCCCCACTTATACTCATCAAGTAAGTAAGCCACCCAGTGGCATGTTTCATGAGCAACTTCTGATGCAATACAAAAGCTTTCTCCACAGGTTGCTCTGCTTTGTGTGCCTACACATTACAAGTTTTCATTATAGTGGTCAAACAGTAAAAAGCTTGCCCAAAGAGGCTGTGTGGTCCATGTGTTTGGAGACTTTCAGGACAGGACTAAAGTCTTGGGCAATGTGGTCTGATGCCATAGCTGACTTCATTTGGAACAGATTAATCTGCGGATCCATGACCAAGAAAGCAGATTTAAAGTTCAGCAATGTTGACTAGGTTTCTACTTTTACAAAAATAACCAACCCAAAACTTTCCAACTCAGATACAGCTCTCCACTGTACTTCTCTGGGGCTGTGTACTTGGATACATGGCAGTTCAAGGAATTTGACATAAGCTACATGAAACCTCCCAGAAAGGGTATCAGTCCAGCTCTGCGCAGCCTTATCCCCTTCACCATGAGCTCTGCCAGTCTGGGGTCAACTCTAGCTCTAATGAACTTAAGGCTTCAAATCTTCCTTTACTCCATGACCTTCTCTCTCCTCTCTCTCTCTGAAGCTCACAGGATTAGGACCCCTTCTTGCCAGAAAATATGCACCCTATTTTCACCACTTCCTGGACCAGCCAGTTCTCTCTCACACCTACCTGTGCCCTTTGCACAGCATGGATCACTTCTTTTCAGACTGATGTAACTTCTCCCCCAAGTGCTCAAGGCCAGGTTGGACGAGACTTGGAGCAACCAGGTATAGCAGAAGGTGTCCCTGCCCATGGCAGGGAGTTGGAACTGTATGAGCTTTAAGGTTCCTTAAAACACAGATCATTCCATGAGTCTATCACTCTATGACTATCTCCATTCACTGAACAACAATGGGAAAGAGGCTCAGAAATACTAAGAATCCTGCATAAAAACCAGATGATGTGTACCAAATGCTTGTGCTGAACTGCTTTTCCAACACTGCTCCTAGAGCACACTTTGCTGGGCCACTAATGAGAGCTGCCTTCATTATTCACCTAAATTGGGCCACTCTGAGAGTGAAAAGTTTTGCACTGTCATGATTCACCAGAACAAGTACCAGTATAAACGGTTAAAGCAGCACAAGGATCCTGCCTGCAGCTACATCTAAGCATGTACACACTAGGTTAAAGTTTTCCTTCATATTCAGCAAGATTCAGATTCAATAAAACTGGCTGGAGGCTTGAAGTCAAAAGCCCCAAGAAGATGTAAGAAATACTCCTGAACCATCCTGGAACCACAGGTCAGAGCCAAGGGACAGAACATCAAAGGGAACACAGCACTAAGCACCCCACTGGGGACTATGTCTATGACAGGGCATAACTCAAGATGATCATGTCAAAACAGAAGATTGGTAAAACACTGGCAGAGACTGCAACATGAGGTACACGCAAAAAGTCAAGATCACAGGCCTTTAAATCATCTGCCAGCACTGAGTGAGAGAAATCTATGCAGAGCTAGGAAAAAAAAAAGAAGAAAAAAGACCCACACTAACATTTTCTGCCCCATTTTTTTTCAGTTAAAATGTTTTCATACAAGAACCTTCAAGTCAGCACTAACACTCAGGAATTCGTTACTGCCTAAAATAACATGACAGAGGATAAGCTTTATTCTGCAAATCAAAGATATAATGCAACTTTACCATAACAACTCCTCTCTGGTTTTCCTATTCATTTGTGTGGAAGGTATGAATTATAATGACTCAATAAGAGCTCATTGTGCATATTCCCTTTATGTGATATATTTTATTGTACCAAGTATACAAATGATATTAGTTGGTTGTGTGATTTATTGGAATTAATGTACAATTCCATAATGTAAACCTGAGGTCAGTTTGCAGTGTCTGAAGAAATTATCACCCAAATTACTATTGATTGGAAGTTAGTAGTCACAGCTGTGTCTGTTCACCACCAGAAAGCAGTCACTGTCACATCACTGCTAGAATCTAACATCAGAATTATCCTCTCCCTATGTCACGGGTAGCACAAACCCTTCAGTGTTCAAAGGGGAGTCAGGATTAATCACTCTTTTCAAGAAGAGTGTTTATTACATTAAAGAGTAGCTGTTCTTTGTGAACTTGATGGTTCCAGGAACTGAAAACAGAATCTGTTGCCTTCCATCTTTAGATCAATTAGCTCCAATACAGCTCAGGGTTATTATAGCAAAGAATCTTGTGGCTGATGCACACTTCAGTTTATTTCTTATTTCCCATCAGTCAAGTCCCAAATTAAGAAGCAGCAACAGGAAAGCATCTCTCTGCAGCCTTGTTAGAGCCCTAGCACAGGAACTGGAAACCAGTTTATTATTTCTGTAGCTTGAAAACATTTGCATTCCTTGTTCCTGCTCGCAAGGACAGTGCTCTACCTACTAGCTTAAAAGGCTGGGATAAAATTAATTTTAAATATCTCGTTGTGATAGGTTAGAGAAGAAGAAAGTAGAGGTGGCAAATGATGCAGGTACCTCTCATTGGAAAGGGGATTGCAAGCACTGTTTCTAGGACTGTTCACATGTATCAGGCTGCCAATCTTTAATACAAAATTAGTAGACAACCATACCTGGTTACCTACTTAAGCAATGATCTACAACAACACTAGATTTCACCTGATCAGATAGTATGTGATTTCTATTTGTGAAAAGCACTCATAGATTTCCAAGCTACACTGTCAGTGAGAGCCAGTACACCTCATACTTCACAGAAGCAATTGCTGGCATGATGGAAAGTCACCCTGACTTAGCACACTACAACACTTAGTAGATACTCTGTTCCTTCCTCAACCACAGAGCATTTCATATGTACCAGAATTAGCACAGTTTTACAACAGCAGCAAGAAAGAACCAGACTTAGTAGCCTTCACAGGGGGTTCATATCCAAGCATAGCACCAATCCATGATGCACAAGGGACCTCTTCACCTCTTCTGCTAAGGAGTTTATGGGCTCATGAAGCAGAAGAGGAATGTTCACATTGCTCAGAAAAACCTACAAATGATGGTTAGAGTTTAAGAAAAAATAAATCTTGTGTCAAATGATCCCAAATTTGGTATCCCAAAGCAAGTTTGTTCACTCATCTGGCACCTCAGATGTCAAGATAATCCTGAAAAATCCTGGATCTTTGAACACCAAGTTGACTAACCTGATTGAGATCAATTGAACTCATCTCGATGGTTTCATTTCTCCAAAACTTTTCCTCTAGCTTTTAAGGGGAGACACTATCACTAAAGCACTAGGACCAGGTACACACACAACTGCTGCAGGGCACATAGAGGCACTTCAGAGTCTCAGTCTAATTGACATGGTATTGGCAGATTTTTACTTTTGTGGAGTGAATACATGCAGCAACACTTCCATGTTTCCAACACACCCTTCACATGCCCTCCCAGCTTTCCCCTGCCTCCATCATCTCCTTTTGTATGCCCACCATTTCTCAGGCCAGCAATTTCTCCTATGTTCCATTACCACTACTCTCCCCTTGTGCATTCCCTTCCTCCTCTGCTATTTTTCCCACAATTCTCCATTATGGGATTTGTGTGTCTCAGTGCACCAATGCTGTCATGCTTGTAACACCGCACTAAATGTCAAAATAGAAGCAATCAACAATTAAGATGCCTGTCCTTACTTTTACATCTGATATTCAATATAATTCAGCAACATCGGACCAGGAGTGCTCTCCTGGTACCTATAAAAATGTTACCAAGCAATCATAATTCAAATGTACATTAGCTAGGAAATCAAAGACTGAAACCAACCACTTTTCACATTAACCTTCTGCTTGGCTATTTCAGTAACCAGATGTCGTGGTTTAAACCAAGTCCCCCAACTCCCGGAGAGTTAGGAAGGAAAATCCAAAGAATGTAGCCCCCACGGATTGAGATAAGAACCGTTTAATAGCTAAGGCATAACACAAAACCCCTACCGCCATTTACTACTACAAATAATAATGATACAGCCAATAACAAGCGAAAAGAATACAACACCCCACCAGCCATCGACCCATAACTCACTCCACCCTGCCCGGCCGAGCACCGCGTGCTCCTTCCTCCATTTTCCTCCAGAGCTCTACCCCTCCAGCTCTCTCTCTCCCAGTTGCATCCTGGGCATCATGTGCTATGGTATGGAATACCTCATTGGCTAGCCTGGGTCAGGTGTCCTGTCTCTCCTTCCTCCCGGACTCCCCTCCTCCCCGGCAGACCACGTGCCTTGAACAAAAGGCACTTGAACAAAAACAAAGGCCTTGAACAAAAACACCCTCAAAACATGCTCACTATCAAGCAACTATTCCCAGCCCAGAAGTCAAAACACAGCACTGCACCAGCTACAAGAAGGAGAAAAATGACTGCCACGGCTGAACCCATGACACCAGACATAATGGAAACATCCAGATTTAATATTTCAAATGGAACAGCTCAATACAAAAAGACAAAAAATCAGCAGACTCAAGAAGTATCTCAGTGCAGCAGAACCCAGGTATCCCTATTATGTGCATATTCAGAATAGGGTATCTGCTTCAGGTATGGAGCTCTGGTTAAAAAACCCACTAGTTTAATAAAGAGGGAATTTTACTTGGGGAGGGTTGGTCCCAAAGGGAAAGTCACAATATAGTCTGTTTAGTTGGCTTTTTCTTACTTAATTGTGATGGACTGCTTACTGGTAGTAGGATCATAATGATGAATGATAGTTTAGGCAATGTCAAACGAAAGATAACGTCAGAGTGGCTTTGAACATCCTATTCTGCATGTCCACAACTTAATGGTATTCCTTAGTTGAGATTTCACAGCAGTAGCACAAAAGCAGTCTTAAAATACCTTAGGAGAAAGTGGCTGAAGAAGTACTTCAGGAATGTCCTCTGAGAAGCACAAGAAAGAACAAGCACATTCTGTCTAGAGAAAAGGCATATGCTAAAGGATATTGCCAGGTTATTCTGGCACTATGAAAGCTAGTTTCAAAAGTTCTAATAGCTTTCATGTCTAAACATTAGAAACAATTTAATCTTAAAACCAGGATAAAAATTAATGAAACATGCTGAATCTTTCTACAAAGTAGAGAAATAAGAACAAATCTTTGAGGAGACATAGCACATAAATCTCTGCTTCTGCACAGAAAGGCAAGAAGATGGATTAATTCCATGAGCAGCACAGGAGAACAGAAACAGAATAAAAGACACAGCTGAAAATAAAAAAAGGGAACTGCAAAGACCAAAGACTTATTTAAACTCCTCAGCTCCAGTAACAAGTAATGCATGACAGTTGGTCAAGAAGTGTGAGAAACTCACTCAAAGGAGAAGTCACGCGAGGACTTCCGACATCTCCGCAAATGAGAGTTGATAAGAGATAAATAATTCCATATTTTTCACACATTTCAAAGCGCTTCCACATCACTTGGGCAGGAGCTCTGCAGGTGGTTATTTCACCAGCTGTGCAGTTCTGGCAATTCATTTGGGTCAGACTCAGCACTTAGCCTTTAAGTTCCACAGAGAGAAATCCCTCTTTGGGTTACAAAGAGAGATTTTTCCATTCAGTGCCTGGCAGGAGATTCCTGCCAATTGCTTTTCAACCCCAGCTCCATATTATTCTGGACACTGGGAGGCAGAGGGAACAGGAAGCTCAGGAAAACAACAGGAGCTATACAGCTTTCCTCTCCAGTTCACCTAGCACGTGAAAGAACAAAGCAAACCAATCCACACAACCAGCCAGCACTGCAGCACTGGAGTGCTTCAACTACTCAATGGCACTTAATTACAATTGTGTCCTTGGGTACAATCTTTAAATCACTTTTCTCATTAGGAAGCACACTCTGGCCCAGGTCATTAGCTGTGCAACGTCAGCAGGGTACCAAAACAGCTTGGAGTCCAAGTGCACTAGAGATTAGTCTTGTTATTCAACAAGTCTCTCAATCAGAACAAAAACTCCTCCTAAAAAATGCATCTAGTGAAGGGAAGTGGTCCAGAACAGCCCCCAGTACTGCACAGCACACGGAGTGCTGGATTAATCTAATTACACTGCTGGTGCTTTTTTCTGGCAAGCTATTTAACAAAACACAGAGCAATGACAGAAGAGCTGACTCTCGCTTCTGCTACAAAAGATAATTAAGATTTGTTTGGTGGAACAAAAGACAAATCAGGGTTGGAAAAAATCAACATAATTTTCAGTGTGTTTTGACAATCTCTCTATTAAAACAGATTAAATGTAATTATCCTCTTTTCTTCCTCTGTTGATTCTGAAAATGACACCAGATGATAAACTTTAGGACAACATGCAGCTTCATTTTGGCGAAACCTCTATTTTTTTCAAGCACATAATGAACAACCCATAACTTTTCTTCACCAACAAGAAGCCAAAGGTGATGAAGCACTACCTGCAAAGCAGATCAAGACTGACAAAAGTTAAACACTGTGGTGTTCCAGGTGGGCAAGAGACTCATCTGAAATGGAATAAACAGTGTGCCAATAAAATTAAAAGTAAAATTCCACTGGCTGGGAAATCAGAGTGCACCAACAAGTCTCTTGGTTTAGTTGAGATTCAGATTCTTCATCCCCTTTTCAGTTACCAAGTCCTGGAGCCTGATTTTGAGCACTGACATCTCACAGAGTGACTTCAAATAAGAGTCTGGACTCCAGTAGTTCTGAAAATCTGGCTGCAAGAGACACATGCAAAATCTCCCCTTCTTCCAAAGCAACAGCTTCTACAACACAACAGCCACAGTTACTTGGGTCACTGATGCCCACAAAGAGATGGCTAGAGTGTCACCCTTTAAATACTCTATGCATTTTCAGATGTGCCAGGTTTCTGTTCCTGATCTCCATGCTGCTCTCTCCAGTTAAAGACCAAGTGTCAAAAATACCTCCCCCTCCCTGTTTTTGTTTTTGGTTTTCCCAAACATTCCCTAATGAAAAGATTTAATGGACTAACAAACAGGAAGTGAAATGAAATGATCTTAGGGTCCTTTCAGAGTTAAACTCGAGCTTTAGAACTAGACTTGACAGGTAAATTTCACACTTGTTTAAGCTATCACAGTGTATTTAAAAGACACAGGGCTTTATGCTCTGTATGCTTTTAGCATAAAACACATCTTAAAGATGTTTCTAGTTCTGATGTTTGCTAATGCTACTGCATATAACAAGTGCTAGAAGTGTGCAGAAAAACCACACATCTTTTTCACAAGCATTTATACTCTTTATAATTCTGCACGTTGCTGAAGCACTGTTACCTGCTTATCCTAGCAGATGAAAAGCATACGGGTAGATTTTCAGGTGTCTCACAGAAAGGAGAAAACCAGAAAAAGTTCTGTCTGTATTCTAATCACAGGCACAGTCCTGAGGGACAAAGGCTTTTTCTTCATTTTATTATCTTTTAACAAAAATCCCCTGAAGAGGTGGACACTTTACTCACTTTGTGAATTTATAAACAGTTTCAGGTAGCTCAGTTCAAAACATTTTTACTTTGGTATTAAGTCTCAAAGGCATTTGAACAGAAGGGAAAAACAGATTTTAGGCTTCATTTCAAGATACGATTTAATTGAGTACTTTGGCCATAGATGTGGGGAAGAACTAGAACATTATAAAGCAGGACACATGAAAATACCAAGCTGATTAGAAATATGTGAAATAATGTCTACAGAGACAGTGCTTAGAAAATGGGAGGTTAATGGGAAACTGGGTCACAAGTTGTTGAATGCACACATTACCTTTAAAAAACAGATGAATACTTTAAAGGAGAAGACTAAAAAACTTGGGTCATAGGATCCCAGACTGGTTTGAGCTGGAAGGAACCCTAAAGCTCTTCCAGTTCCAACCCCGTGCCACAGGCAGGGACACCTTCCACTAGACCAGGTTACTCCCAGCCCCATCCAACCTGGCATTGAACACTGTCAGGGATGGGGCAGCCAAAGCTTCTCTGAGCACCCTGTGCCAGTGCCTCAGCACCCTCACAGGGAAGAACTTCTGCCTAAGATCTCCTCTCAATCTCTCTTCTGTCATTTTAAAGTCTGTTTACACATGAGTAGACACATATAGACATGGAAAAAGCAAAACACGTAGTCATAGCCAGAGAAGAAACATTATGCACAGCTCTTCCACATTTCTACCAGGAACAAGGGTAAGTTGTGTTAACAAAATAAAACCTGATCTGCATATGAAAGATAGGACGATCAGAAAGAGGATACAGTGGTTAACTTCAGGTACAGCACAACCACTGGTATGAAGGCCCAAGGGGAGATCATTCACTGAAACGTGCTTTCAGTGAAAAACAGAAGATTCACTGGGCAATGAGTGTGAAATGGATGAAAAGCCAAACAAGGAAAATATGAAGCTACAGGAAGCTAGATAAAAGGTTGGCATGGAGCAGGAGGAGATACACATGTGGATATCCAGCAGGATACAAAATAGAGAATCTCACTGAACTGATGCAATTCATCAAGTCAGGTTATAAAATTTCTGCCAGCCAACACTGAGGCCACCATATTTGAGCTTTTCACTGACACTCGTTGCTGTTCTCATTGAAGAGGACACCTACAAGGGAATTTAAGACCCTGGAGCTGAGAAGCCCTTATACATCTGTCATTGGCAGATCATAAAAAATAAGCTCCTAATACCTCTTACAACATACTTCATATGTAGCAAAAGAAAGATTAGAAATGCTGAAAACATTCTTCATGAACAAGAAACAGCAACTGAAAATAAGATAGGGGAGTCACAGACTGGAAGGGGGCATCACTACACTGGTTTAACTTCACTAACTCAAAAAATAAAGCTGTCTTGTCCAAGAGCAGTCACACTTACTGGCTTGTCAGTAACCTGCCAGTCACTCAGAGCTGGCTCTACAACCAGTGATGTGCTGTTTTGGCGAAGGGCTATTTAAACACTTTCTAAGGTCAAGAACTACAGGATCTACAGTCTTGTTGAGCATTTCTAAGCTGTCTTACCTCAAACATTTCTTGCTCTGTCCGTCGATGATCGTCCAGGAGCTGTTCCAGGTAGGTCAGGTTACGGAATTTTTCTAGGTAACTACTGTACTGTTTCTGCAGTTGCTCCTCAATCTTCTCATACTCATCCATAAAAGCAGGACTGGAGAGAACAAGCACAAACTACTCAGTCAACTATTGACCTGTATGAGCAGAATTCTGAAAGAAACATTTCCAGGTTTGCTGCTTCATTTCCAAGTCTAAAAGCACCTTTTGTTTTTAAGGTTCCACACTACTTCAAAGACTGAAAGCATAAAACAAAAAAACCTCAGTAAACTCTCCCACAAAAATTACACAGAGCAAAGGAAAGGGTATTGTGCACCTACTGCCATTTCATTTCAAACAGACAGAAAGGTACCATTGTGGCCCTTTTAGCAGGCAAACCTAAGCTAATTTATTCTGCTGTTCCATGACTTCTGAAAAAAATAGCTTGTAGCATGGCTGGAACACCACCTGCTTTGCTGGAGACTTACTTGCTACAAAAACTATGCTTACTTGCTAGAAAACCATACTGGAAAAGTGTAACTAAACTTGACACCAGTAAGTGGTGATGTCCTTATACTGGAGAACTAACTATTGCACCTCAAAGAACACTGTGTCTGCTTAATGCTTCACATCACATAAAGCATTTCTGATCAAAACATGTGTATGGATCAATGTAATTCCTTCCACCATTTGTTTTTCTAATATTTCCTTGGTTGGGTTTCCTTTTTTTTTCCATATTAGATCAAAAACAGAGCATGATCTGTTTATGCAATCAGAAAATATATAAACCTGCAGTTTAATTCAGGGCAAGAAATCAGCCCAAAGTGTGAATCTTATCATCTTCATTTCATGGCAGGCACGGTCACCGCCAGGAGCAACCCATCCTAACAAGGGATGCCTAATGAACCCAACTCTGGCCACATTTAACAGCCCTGAAATTCTGGTAACAGAAAAGCTAACAGTTACAATCCAAACTGGGCATTTCTAGAGAAGAGAATTTCTCTCTTCCACAGAGCATCATCCCAGGCTCATTATAGACCTCACTCCTCACTGCTCTAAGCATTAACAATGCACAGTCCCATCACTGACGCAGTAGATAATCAAGTCCTAATCTTTACCGCACACTTTGTAGAGTCTGGAGCCTCTTTTGGCTTCTTTCCAGTTCCAATTTCCGTTTTTCAATCTTGGCTTCCAAATTCGCTTCATCCAAAGCCACATTATTCAACATATCTTTAGTCTTTTGGACTTGTTCCTAAAAGAGAAGGTGATAAACCATGGCTTGCACTAGAATAATTAGAATTGTCTTTAAGATCTGGAGCATTCTTCTGTATCTCACATTTCATGTTAGCAAATAATATTCTAACAATGAGCTAGAACATAAACTGAGTAGGCAATGGAAACTGAAAATCCTCTGTGGTCAGGACAGTGAGTGAGCTAACTGGACATTTGCAGATTTTAAATGTCTGATTTTTTTTTCTTTTCCCCAGACATTCTTAAAGAAGAAAAGATAAAACCCACCCACAGCTTGCCCTGCCTTTAACCATTAACTTTTCCTTCTCACTGAAAAAGCAGTAAGAGACAGGGAGAAACCTCCTCGTAAAAGTTTGACAGGATATGTAAGAGCACCTCTTGATGTGTACTATCTGAATAAACACAAATAAGAAATGCATTTATTTCTTGGCACTATTGTAGGGAACTTCAGGTTCCATCTTCTCTCTTTTATTTCTCTTCTTTTTTTTATCTTTGAGATAAAGGTCACTTTTATGAAGAACTGACTCCAAATATCTTCATCCTTTTCAAAGTCTTGCTTTATCCAGCTTTCCAGAATCTGGAAAGCATCCCCAACATTACAACACATGCTACAGGAATCAGGAGGGGGATGTGAGAATATTCCAGTTTATTAGAACAAGCTGAGTACATTCAGTGTGCTCATGCTCAGGAAACCAGAAACAACTTTTGAGTGAAAGGGAGGATACACACTTGCTGAAATTCCAGCAGTAACTGTTAGGTGCTGCTCAGATCATATGTCATTTCATTAACAGGTCAAAAATTAACCCACGTGAGGTACGTGTGTTTGTCATTTCCCAAGAAACAAACTGCTCTATAGTGCTGCTGTTGGTTTAGTATCACTGCTGTGTAGAACTGCAATGCACATTATCATTTAGAATTGGTAGACACTGTGAGTAGGAGCAGAAACATAAGGAAAGATTGCCTGGAGTATCTATTGATTATGCATTAGCTGTTTAAATGTGGAACTCCACTCCTTGTAATTATATGATGGGACTGGATATAGTTTGCAGTTAAATAACTTCTAGTAATCACTAGGATTTAATTAACCACCATACTTGCACAGTGGCTGAGTGCAGCTAATGGCTTAGAAACATAGGAACCCAAGCACTGGAGCAAGGAAAGTGCTGCCAACAACTGGAACAGACAGAAGGTCCTCCAAAAGGAGAGCCATAACAAGGCACTGGCCTGGCTCTAATCATCACATTTGCCAGTTCTCATCCCTTGGCAGCTCAGCTGTCATGCTTTCAGAGCCCAATTTCACAATTCCAGAGGTACCAGCACAGTTTGAGTTAATAAGTACAGCCCTTGCAGCCCTGACTCTGTAAAGTTCACAGGGCTTAGGCAACATAGGCGAGATGGAGATTTCTGTGCTGATTTAGGCAGTTTTTATCCCTCCTGTAGAGCTTCTGGGGCTGCCACTGAGCTCCTAATAGAGGAGTGAATAGGACTAAAATGTGTTTTCTCTCAAGAGGCTAAGGGAGGCCAAGTGCAGCTCTTTGATTCACCAACTGGAGGAATATCTCAGCATGTTGGACCAATGTCATTATACAGTATGACAGTGACAGCAGAGCAGGTCTTAACATTCTCCTAGGTGCTGCTGCTACCATTCTTCACCCTTTCTGTTGCAGGCTGTAACTTCTGACTGCCAGCTCACACTCATCACTGTGCTGATACCTCTTGACTCTGTCAGGAAAGCTATCAGTTTGCTTTAACATGATTGTTCACTTTGAACACAACCGGTTTCCAAATGAACCATGAGTACCATCACTAACCATACCCATTACCATAACACAAGGAGTCAGCATAGACTGTTCTCTGCCTTGCTGAGCTTCTGTTCATGCACCTGATGTTACCAAAATACCAAAGTCATGAACTGAAACTCAACATTAACCATTAACTAACTAGGTGCAGCACTACTTGGTCCAGACAGCTAAAGGTGATTTGTCCTTCGTCACTTTTAAACCCAGGCTATCAATAAATACAGCCTGTTCTTCCTACAACAGAAAAATAATAGTTTTGCAATTAAACAAGTATCATTTTGCTTACCATAACACAGTTAATGGCGATTTTCATCACCTTCTCAGCCTCATTTATCTCCAAAGGTCTAGCAATAGATTCTGTTCTTGCTTCCTATGAAATAAAAATACACCAATATATTTAAACATTACACAAAGGAACTAATATATGCAGAAGTGAGGGTGGTCAAGCAACAGTGACTGTCTGCATAGTAAATGGAGGAGGATTTAGTGTTTATTCACCAAGGCTCAGACAATTTAGAAAACAGGAGATGATGAAAAAAGTCAATTAAATGAGGCTGAGATTAACACTGAGCAACTGAGGTATCTTTTCAAAACAAGGTAAGTGCTACTGTTTGAACCGCAAGTATTCTTGAATGCAGATGTTTGGAGCCTGTGCTTGTTATTACATGTTGAGCAAGGTATGCAACGTAAGCACAGAAGATTTCATCATCTTTACACTACAGCCCACGAAAACAATAGTGTAGGTAGATGAGTGCAGTGTCACAAAAACTAGGGAGCACAAGCATCTAACACAGCCAAGAGGCTGCCTCCTATACCCGTATGAAATGAGATGATGCAGATGTCTGGGGTTCTCTGATTCCAATAACCAAAAGGTTCAGACTCCTCAAAAGAACACAAACCCAAAAACCAGTGATTCTTGTTGAGATAGAATCATAGAATGGTTTGGGCTGGAAAGGACCTTAAGATCTTCTAGTTCCAACTCCTCCGCCACAGGCAGGGACACCACACACTAAACCATGTCACCCAAGACTCAGTCCAACCTGGCCTTGAACACTGCCAGGGATGGAGCATTCACAACTTCCTTGGGCAACCTGTTCCAGTGCGTCACCACCCGCACAGTAAGGAACTTCTTTCTTATATCTAACCTGAACTTCCCCTGGTTAAGTTTAAACCCATTATCCCTTGTCTTATCACTACAGTCCCTAATGAATAGTCCCTCTTCAGCATCCATGTAGGCCCCCTTCAGATACTGGAAGGCTGCTATGAGGTCTCCATACAACCTTCTCTTCTCCAGGCTGAACAGCTCCAACTTTCTCAGCATGTCTGAGGAGGTCTCACAGGAGGTGCTCCAGTTCCCTGATCATCCTTATGATGGACTTGCTCTAACAGCTCCATGTCCCTCTCATATTGAGGACACCAGAACTGCACACAATATTCCAACTGAGATCCCAAAGGATGAAAAAACCTTCCACTCTCAGCAATTTTGTGGACAGATGGGCTTAGGGATATCTCTGTGATGTCCCACAATACTGACCTGGTCATTATATCATAGAACTACGGACTGGTTTGGGTTGGAAGGGACCTTAAAGCTCATTCAGTTTCAACCCCCTGCCATGGGCAGGGACACTTTCCAATAGGCCAGGTTGCTCCAAGCCCTGTCCAACCCAACTTTGAACACAAAAAATGTTGGATTACTTATTTGCTATTGGGAGGAGAGAGGGGAGATTTTTGCAGCTAATGCCTTAAAATCATCTTATGTTGGCAAACTGTTTAGTAACAGGTGGATAAAGATGGAAAAAGCATCTCTCTAGAGGACTTCTGACTAAGAATCTAAAAATGTTTTGTGCACACTGCAACAGGCTGTATCCAGCCCACTACAAGATGAATTCTGGAAGCAGATAAAATCACTATGCTGAGTTACCATGCCAGACCTTCCAGTTTGCATAGCTAACACTAGCACATGCAGCCCAGCTCCCTCCCCACCAACTCAAGTTCAAGGAGTTGTAGAGTGAACCCAACCAGGGAGCCAAGAAAAGCAGCTTTTGTACTGAGCTTATCCCTCTGCTGGATCACTTCTGTCAGCAAGCCTGTTCCATGCTGCACAAAGGGTTTTTTCCCTAGCACAAGAGAAGAAGAGGTGTGAGGTGTCCCTGCCCCATGGCAGCAGAGTTGGAACTGGATGATCTTAAGGTCCTTTCCAACCCAAACTATTCTATGATTCTATGAAGAAGAAGAAATATTATGTTGGGGAGAGTGACAGGAATTACATCTGTTGGTGGCAGTGGCAGCTTAAGCTGGCTGAAGTGCTTGTGAACATTCCCTTGTCCACACAGAAACACAAGCTCCAAGCAGCAGAAATTATACACATTCCATAATAACTCCACAGACACTCCTGGAAGAAGACCAGAAAAGAAAGATGCAGCTCAGTAGCTATTCTGAGAACATGATGCATTTACAGGCTCTACAAAATGGTTATTGATTTGTGGGGACTTTGCCTGGGCTGAAATGGCAGCAACGATCAGTCTGGTGAAGACACTGCCCTGCCAGCTGTACTCCGTCCTGATTGGCAACAGCAAGATCTCTGCTTCAGAGGAAAAATACTTCAAACAAAATAGTTGGGCACTCAGCAGGTGGAAGGAAATTATTTTCCTCCCCACTTTCAAAGGAGATAGATGAAATAGCAAGGACCTTAGGTTTTAATTATAACCAACTTCCTTACCAATTTCCTTTCAGTGTAAAATACCCTCAGAACATGCACGAGTCACTGCAGCATGTCAGGTGAGGGTAACTGATGAGCTTTAGATATAATCCTGAATATCCACCCTTTTAAGCTGGAATAATTTATACAAGTTTAATGCCTTTTCTTTTACTTTCCCTCTTCCACCCATGGCATTTTCACATACAGACCATAGGCTTCATGCACATCATTTTCCAGGACAAGATTCAGTCCTACAGTCACATCTGCTTGGATAAATTTGTCAGTGCAATGAGAAGCAGTGTAAAGGCTGAAATTTGTATTTTCAGACTGGGAAATCAGGGCTAAACTGGAAAAGGAGAAGGTCAGAGCAATTAACCTGCTTGCAGCCCAACAGATAGAGAGGAGAATCCACATGGTCCATTACAGTTCTGTACACACATGGCTCCTCCATAAGACTCTGCGTTCGTATGTTCATTTTTCACTTCACTGGTATAAACAGTCCCATTATCCTAATTTTGACATTTTGGAGTAATAAATTTAAGTGAAAAATATAGTGAACATAATGGACTAGTAATATACAATGGAAATATAATGGAAAAGTAAATATAATTTGAGACTATCAAAGCTGTCAACAAATTTCTTACTGGAAGTTTGTAACAGCTTCCCTGGGTACCCATCACTGGTACCCATTCCCTCTTTCCCCATGAAAACTCTCAGAGAGAAAACCTTTATTTTTAATCTCTCTTTTTCAGGAAAGACTCTGTAAATGGCCATATAAGAGGAATAAGAGGAAGACAGCTCATATTAACATGCCTGGATTAAGCTAAACACCCCATAAAGATTATGAAGACACTGGCAAAAGCATTTACTTTAAAACACCAAAGTTGGCCTATTTAAACATTGTCAAGTCATTAGCAAATGACACACAATAAATTTAACACAACCACTCTGACTATCTGTGACTCCCTACAGGAGTAAATAAAGCACATTTCTCCTCCAGCCCAACTCTTCATGGGTATGTCTTATCCAATATAAAGCATGCAGTTACATGACAACTGAGATTTTTTTAAGCCTGGCATTACACAAAGGTTCATCTGTTTGTGCTTAAATCTGCACAATAAAACAGACTGTATACTTGAAGGCAAGCCCAATTTTCTAAACTTGGTCCAAAAAGCAGATATTACATTGCCACTGGCTGTACTCACACTTCCTTGTGCTCAAAAAAGGGTGTGTAAATGAAACTGAGCTCAAAAATATGGGTTCGTTCATTTTCTTGTAAAATGATGTACCCTTTACAATTAGGTGTGCTGATCAGAATGAACATTATAGCACTCAAGAGGTTTCCTTTAAACTAACCATTAAAAATAGAGTTCTCAGGAGAGATGAAATATACAGAGAGGAGGTCAGAAGCATGACAGTTCAGGACTGTGTCTGGTAATTACAACTTGAGAAAACAGACACAAAACCAGAGAGGTTTTCATGAACAAGCTGATAGTTTACCACTTACCAGTGCTTCCTGCTCAAAGTGTCCAAGAGCTCACTGGCTATAGTTTTACATGATAAATACTAATTAAAAATCAGGGAAGCCAAGTGAAAAATTACTTCTGATTAACTAAAGCTGACAATTATCAAAGAAAACACATGAAGGCACCCAAGAGACACCATTTGTTGCCATTATTTATTCTCCCGATTGAATATTTGGTGTTGCATGGAAAGACTGAGATTTTAACTCTTCAAGTGTTGAATCTCACCTTGAACAAAGCCAATTGGAAGCTCTAATGAATTTCTTGGCTGGCTTAGACTTGAAAACTTTGTTTTCTTTGGCAATGAGAATTTCATCACAAAGAAAGAAAGATTTCACAGACACTGGCTGCCCAATCAAGCAGAACAGAGCACAGCCTGACAGGACATTCCCCACAGGACATGGGAAGTCAGTACTGAAGCCAGCTCTGCCCAAACTGCAGCCGTTTTAGCATCAAAAGCAAAATTTCCTTAGAGCAAAACTGTACTGCAGTCATTTCATGAAATTACACTGATCTTAAAGCCTTCGAAACTCCATCTGTGTACTAATCTCAAATCTACATCCCTGCTGAGCAATGGCCCCCTGGTCAAACACAGGTGAGGGAGAAGGACACAGCAGATCTTGAGAGCAGAAGCCCAAGCTTCTGTCTGAGGGAATCAGATCAGTAGCAGCCTCTGGAAGAGGCAACAAGCTGTGGATCTGGCCGTTTGCTGCCACAACCACCTTTTGGAGAAGTTAGCCTAACTTGGGACCATGAGTTACCATTATTAGAACCATAGAATCATAGAATAGTTAGGGCTGGAAAGGACCTTAAGATCATCCAGTTCCAACCCCCCTGCCATGGGCAGGGACACCTCATACTAAACCATGTCACCCAAGACTCTGTCCAGCCTGGCCTCACTCTTGCCACACTCTAGGTTAGCATCACAGTACAGCTTCTTTCTGCCAACAGATTATGAACCAACTGATTCATCTAATTATGAGTTCTACCTCATGCAGCAAAAAAGCATCCTGAAGGATATACATAAAGAGACAATAACCTTAGCAAACCCTCTTGCAGCTTCACTGCCAAATATCCAAGTAAACATAAAAAGGCTGGCTGAAATATAAGGTGCAGAAAAGCAGCACAGGAGCGCAGGAAAGGGAAATAATGACCCATTCCACAAAGCTCTGCAGACTTGAGTTTCCCGGATGTGGAAACACATAGATCTTTCTGCCTCCAGGATCATTAGGGAATACCAATCTCTGAAAGCATAGCACCTTTTAGGGTATGTGCTGTCTCTGAAAAACATAGTAACATGCTGATAACTCCATTATCTGAACAAAAGTGTCCCGTCATCTTCCAGGTATGCCCTAAGGCTGTATAATATTTACCAATCCTCTTCAAATGCCTTGGACACACTCAGATACATGAAGTGAAACTAGATCCTGTATTGTAGATTAAAACAAAAGCACAGGACAGCTTTTTCATCTTCCTGAATTAATGAAAAAGCATCTTGCCACCACCACCAAAAACTCAACACAAAACCCCATATAAAAGCTGCTGAAAGTCTGGATTTCAGCCTACTTGCATGTTGAATACAAGACAAGAAATAATCTATACTGACAATTTAAATTGTTGAGAAGGCAAAGCTCTTCAAAAGCATCAAGAATTAGCAATAAACACAACAGAGAGCACTGGTGTGTTCTCATGTATTACATAGGCTCCACAGACCAAGTACTAGCAGAGGGTCAAGATACAGCTCCAAGCATATTCTGGCCTTAGCAAATACGTTTACGTACAAGAAGTAATCCATTCAACCTCATAGACTTATGGAATAGTTGAGTGAGAAACGACCTTAAAGCTGACCCAGTTCCACCCCCCTGCCACAGGCAGGGACACCTTCCACCAGACCAGGTTGCTCCAAGCCCCATCCAACCTGGCCTTGAACACTGCCAGGGATGGGGCAGCCACAGCTTCTCTGGGCACCCTGTGCCAGTGCTAGTCCTTAACATTATAAGACAAAAAGCCAAATGCACTTACTAACCACAAAGCAGGGGCAGGATGGTACTACCATGCCTGAACATAGAATCATAGAATCATAGAATAGTTAGGATTGGAAAGGACCTCAAGATCATCTAGTTCCAACCCCCCTGCCATGGGCAGGGACACCTCACACTAAACCATATCACCCAAGGCTTCATCCAACCTGGTCTTGAACACTGCCAGGGGTGGAGCATTCACTACCTCCCTGGTCAACCCATTCCAGTGCCTCACCACCCTAACAGTAAAGAATTTCTTCCTTATTTCCAGTCTAAACCTCTGCTGTTTAAGTTTCAACCCATTACCCCTTGTCCTATCACTACAGTCCGTAATGAATAGTCCCTCCCCAGCATCCATGTAGGCCCCCTTCAGATACTGCAAGGCTGCTAAGAGGTCTCCACGCAGCCTTCTCTTCTCCAGGCTGAACAGCCCCAACTTTCTCAGCCTGTCTTCATATGGGAGGTGCTCCAGTCTCCTGATCGTCCTCGTGGCCTCCTCTGGACTTGTTCTAACAGTTCCATGTCCTTTTTATGTTGAGGACACCAGAACTGCACACAATACTCCAAGTGAGGTCTCACGAGAGCAGAGTAGAGGGGTAGGATCACCTCCTTTGACCTGCTGGTCACGCTTCTTTTGATGCAGCCCAGGATATGGTTGGCTTTCTGGGCTGTGAGTGCACACTGCTGGCTCATGTTCATTTGCTCACCGACCAACACCCCCAAGTCCTTCTCCGCAGGACTACCATGAATTTCTTTTTTGCCCAACCTGTAGCTGTGCCTGGGATTGCTCCCACCCAGGTGTAGGACCACCCCACCATTCCCCTTACTGAGAATCCTCCCTCAGGAGCTTTATACTGGGTTAACAATGAAAAGCCACTGTTGCAAAAACCATTCTGCAAATATGTCCAGTAAAGCATTTTCAACTGGGAATGGTTTTCCATCATTAGGCATCAAAAACTAATAAACCAGCTTCCTGCATACTTGATGTATGGATAAATGGATACATGCATCTTCTGAAGTGCAGTAAAGAACCAAGGCAAGTAACTAAGCATGATCAGCACATCAGTCATTAATGAAATGTGGTGTAATATATATATTGATGTGCTCAGGATCTAGCAGATGTTTCTAAATGCCTTTTTTTGAGATAAGGACCAGAAATTAAAGATTTTTTCTAATGCACTGGTCTCACATCAAACATTTTTTGACCACAGGTTAAATACTTCCTCATTTTCAGGAGTCTTCACACAAAAAGTTACCTTCTCACTGCCACTGTTGCCCTTGGTCTTAGTGCAGGAAGCATTATATCCCCTACTTCCTGCAAGCCAGAGCCTGGCTAGATGACAATGAACACATCTAGCAGAGCAAGAGCTAGGTTTGCAAGTGAATTTCCTAACTGAAACAGACAAAAATATCTTTGGGCAGCATGGATGGGCAGGAGCTTGCTTTTTGTTTTTTAAAGGGAAAAAGAGCAGGGTCATCAAAAAGGCAAGACACCCAGTCAGGTGTCTTCTCAGGTTCTCCACATCTCCACATTCAGTAACAAAACTGGAAATAGAATTTCCTTTCCCTATAGATAACATATAAGAAAACTTCAGGTAGGGTTGTGATTTTCTTAGAAAAAGCAAGAGAAAGGAGTATATTTATCAATAGCATCTTTCAGACCCCAAAACCACATGAAGACATTGTGCAAAGAAGCAGCAAAGTTAGGAGCAGGCATTATGTTTCAGCAATAGCACCCAAAGAGGTAATCTGAACTTCTCATTCAGGTCAAGCTTTTGACTTTGGTAAACATTGCCACACAACTCAGGTTTCCATTCCCAGCAAGGCTTAACCCACAGTTAAAGGCAGTGGCTACTGTATTCCAGAAATGGAAATGCAGGGTGGCTCTCTGTGGGCAGGAAAAAAAAGGCATTTTAAATAGATAAAAATTGGGGAAACCATTGTCCTACTATTTAAGGTAGCACATTTTGCTCTTATGCAATTAAAACTTTGATATGGCTAGACTTTGTGTCTCATGAAGGAAGGCTGGGAATAATGAACAACCTGATTTTGACAAACGCTGTGGCAAACAAAAGATGGTACAAATGTGATTTTATTCCCACCAAACTAGAATGGCTCTTCAAAACAGTCTAGAACTGAACTACAAGAATTCAGATCTTCAAACTAGCTGACAAAATTATGGATGCAGTGACATACCTGTTCCCCAGACTGCAAGGAGAAACGTGCCACCCACCTATTTATAGCTGATGCTGTCTTCAGGCTAAATACTACTTGGAAGATCACTACAAAACCATTTCTTATATAAAACACATCCATAAATGTTATATCCACATAGCATACAACCACGGTTAAGGTTAAAGAAATCTAAAATACAGGCCAGTATTGAGTCAACTGTATCTTACAGCTTCAAGGTTTAATTTTGGCTTCCCACTTGGCAATAAGCCCTTTTTCTTATAACTCACAAATTAAGTTTTGGTTAGAAGCAGAACAGCTAAAAATCAAAGAAAACAATTCTATAGAGTTCTGGAAATTTCAAGTTATCAATTTCCACTAGAAATCATGTGTGGCAACTTTGCAATCAAAGCACAAGGAAATGAGAGAAAATAAGTTTATCGGCTTTCCCCAGACAGTGCCTCATACCGAGAACCAACATGTGGCAGATAGAAAATGTTCCTAACATTACAAATCAACTATTTTTTTTCAGTTAACTTTCAAAGAGTACAGAATAACGCAGCTGTCACTCAAATCAGATCTCCTCTACAGAAGTAGTAGGCAAAAAGCTACACCAGTGGGAGGTGTACAGAGGGAGGAAGGAAGGGTTCTTTAATCAAAAAGCTGCAAATAAAAGAGATTCGGGTTAAATGGCCTCAGTGGCAACTCCTCTTGTTTTAACAAATGCCATCCCAGCTCCACCACTATGTAAATGCCTTTGGCTCTCCTGAGAGTTTAATTCACAAGCTGAAGTCAGTGCAGAGATCCTCAATGATTTCCATCAGTTTGGGAAGAAGCTGATGCTGTGTGCACACAGAACAGTAACACTCACCACAATACATTGTTCTTACTTAAAAATGTATCCTCTGTGGATGGGAAACACTTTATCTGGCTGTTAAAAGCTTTAATCTACAAAAGTACAGAAATTACTTTATTTACACGAGAGGATATACAGGGAATAAACAGTTCGTTCAAGGTCACAGGCAGAGGAAGTGCCAAGAGGAACATTAGAAAACAGACCTTCTGGGTTGCCTGCCTTCAGCACAAGCTAAGTATTTTTAAAATAGATTATTTTTCTCTTCAACATTTTATCTTTTAGGGCTAATTAAGAAGTAAGTAAAATGAAAACAATCTTGAGAATCACAGAATTGTTTGGGTTATAAGGGACCTTAAAGATCACCTAGTTCCAACCCCTGTCAAGAGGGAGATCTTCCAAGGTCAGAAATCTTTCCACTTGATACCAGCACAGAGGCAGTTTTATTATGAATAGTTTTTTGCTTCATTATCTTCCTAATAATTGAGCAAGTCTGAGCAAGGCAGCTTCCTGACAGGCTCCTGCTAATGTGCCCACAGGACTTCTGGCAGATGCAAAGACCTGCTTGCCCACTGGTGAGACCCGCCTGTAGTCCTGCATTCAGCTTTGGGACAACAACACAAGACGGATGTGGAGCTCTTGGAGAGAATCCTGAGGAGGCCACAGAGATACTGTGAGGACTGGAGCAGCTCTGCTCTGGAGCCAGGCTGAGAGAGCTGGGCTTGTTCAGCCTGGACAAGAGAAGGCTCCTTAAGGGGAGACCTTAGAGCAGCTCCAGTGCCTGAAGGGGCTACAAGAAACCCGGAGAGGGTCTTTGGACAAGGGCCTATAGGGACAGGACAAGGGGGAATGGCTTTAACCTGACAGAGGGGAGACTGAGATGAGCTCTTAGGCAGAAGTTCTTCCCTGTGAGGGTGCTGAGGTGCTGGCACAGGGTGCCCAGAGAAGCTGTGGCTGCCCCATCCCTGGCAGTGTTCAAGGCCAGGCTGGATGGGCCTCGGAGCAAGCTGCCCTAGTGGAAGGTGTCCCTGCCTGTGTGTCATGGTTTAAAACCAAACTGCACACAGCTCGTTCACTCACTACCCCCCTTGCTCCCCCAACTCCTGGAGAGTTAGGAAGGAGAATCCAAGGAATGTAGCCCCCATGGGTCGAGATAAGAACAGTTTAATAGCTAAGGTATAACATAAATCACTACTGCTACTACTACTGCTACAAATAATGGTGATAAAGCCAATAACAAGTGAAGAGAATACAACACATCACCAGGCACTGACCCATAACTCACCCCACCCTGCCCGACCGAGCACCGACCGATACCTCCTCCATCCCCCCCAAGAGCTCCAGCCCTTCCATGTAACTCCCGGTTACATCCTGGGTATGACGTGCTATGGTATGGAATACCTCTTTGGCTGGCCTGGGTCAGGTGTCCTGTCTCTGCTTCCTCACAGCTTCCCCTCCTCCCTGGCAGAGCACGAGGCTCAGAAAAGGCCTTGGACAAACCAAACATTTGAGCAGTAACTCAAAACATACTTGCTATCAGTAACCTTTCCCAGCCCAAAAGTCAAAACACAGCACTGCACCAGCTACCAAGAAGGAGAAAAAATGACTGCTACTGCTGAACCCAGGACACTGTGGCAGGGGGTTGGAACTGAATGGGTTTTAAGGTCCCTTCCCATCCAAAAATTCTAGAAGTCTGTAATTCTGTGATTTCTAAAGGAAATAATAAGGTTTACTCACTTTTTCCCCAAAAGCTGCTCAGATGATGAGAACAGTCAACCCATTAGTGCCAAATGCTTGCATTTGTTTTACAGTTAGTGGAAAATGAAGCAGTCTTCACTTGCAATAGAAATAAGATATATCATCAGTCTGTCTAAACCTCGGTAAAAAATTCCTTCATTTAAGTGTTTGGAAATTGATGGATTGGAGAAAAGAAAAATGAAAAAAAGAGGTTCAGTGAACATGAAACTACCATGTTTTCAAATTCATTAAATCAGTGTCACAGCTGCCAGGGCATTTCAGTATATGCCACATGTTTGAGGACATAAAATGTCATGCAAAAATAAACCATACTGCTCTCCTGCCACCCTCTAATAGCACAATCCTTCCACCAGTGCAATTCATTGTGTGTATTTCTTAGCCATGCAACATCAAAAGATCATAGTGGAAATCAATAATCTTCACATTAAAAAGTAATAAAAGTAATCTTAGATTAATGGCAACTAATTTGATACCCACAGACAAAGCCCTAATTTCCCATATGAAGCCAGAAATAACTGCACTTCTACCTCTGCCCAACTGGAATCAGTTGGGAAGGGCTGGTAGAGAATGCAAGTCCCATGATCTGAGTACCTCACCGGCTCTCTGAAGGATCCAGTGAAGATGTGTGAAATCTTAGAATCACAGAATTGTTTAGGCTAGAAAGGACTTACAGGATCATTGTGATCAACCATAAACCCAAACTGCCAAGTCCATCACTCTCCATGTCCCTACGTGCCACATCCACGTCTTTTAAATCTTCCAAGAACAGTGACTTCACCACTGTCCTGAGCAGCCTCTTCCAGTGTTTAACAACCCCTTCAGTGAAGAATTGTTTCCTAATAATCAATCTAAACCTTCCCTGGTGCAACTTCAGCCTATTTTCTCTTGTCCTGTGGAAATAAAGAGAGCAATTCCCTACTGCAATCAACACTGGCTACTTGACAAGAACTGCAGCCCCATTGGGTTATGTAGGCACTCAGACGTAACAGCAATGGAAGAAACCAGCAGCATTTGGCTCTAAGGTTCTCATTTGATGAGCAAATTTCATACTTCAAGTGAAACACAGAGTTAGGTCCTTATAATTAAAGAAAGAAAACTTGACAAATTGCACTGAAGCTATCTTGTGGCTTTTAACCTGAAACCTATTTGCTTTGTTACAGGCTTAAGTCTCAAACTTATCACACACCGATGTACCATACCAAGCTTGCCATTTAACACACAACTCAAAAATGGGTTCTTCAGGTTTAACAAATCACTGAAGAAGGCTAGAAACAGTCACAAATCATAAGGAACAGAACATGAAATTCTGCTGCTGCTCTCTGACTGTGCTGTCATAGTGTCACCTTATGCTTTTAGGATATAAATTCTGAGCTAATGAGAAAGAAGCAAAGGTCATATTTCCCAAGACAGGATTCTTAAAGTCAGCAAGTTCAAGCTGTCAAACCTTTCTGCAAAATATAAGCCATGTCTCCCTATAGGATTAGTTAGCCCCACCTTGTGCATTCAGTCTTTACACCACAAGAACATGTGCTTGCTACTGTATGTAAGAAATATCCATCCTTTTAGAAACTGCACCTTTAAATAGTCTTCCCTTGAAGAATTCTTAATGGACCCGATAAGAAGTGGCTGCACTGAAGCACTAATTCATCTCTTGATTTTTCATTCATGTTTCAGCACACTGCACTTGTGCAAATCTCTTTTCTAGGGCTAAGTTCTCAAGTCAGTTGGACTCCTAAAAGCCTTGATTTAGAAAGATGAAACAATACTCAATCTCAAACCAATGCTCCAGTCTTTTGAAAAATGTTGCCTTCTACAGACCTTTATGTGACTCTTTAGTGTAGAATTCTCAGGGATGAGATACACAGAAAAAAGGTTTTAATGCTCTGAAGCAAACATTGACATATTAGATAGCATTAATGTGAGAACTCTATCAAAGCCAAGAAATTAAGCAAAGAATGCAAGATGAGAAGTAACTGATTAATGGTTTTGTGACAATTGTGTATGTTGAATTAAACTGGCTTACCACATCTCTCTTCTGAAATATTAATGCCTTTCACACTGCTGCATGCCATGCTGACTTATGTATCTAGCAGAAAAGAGAGTGTCCCACAGATAGTCTTCCCTCTATATGACCTACCCTTCAAAACATTTGTGCACCATCAAACTAGGAGAGGGCAGCATTAATCCTCAAGGCACACAGTCTCCAGCTCTTACTGGGTGCACTTCCCTCTGCTCAGATACTGCAGAACTGAAGATTTCCAAAACCAGTACTAGAACATTCAGGATTTCCCTTCTCTAAATGTCTGTTTTCAGAAAATAAAGAACCTGCAGCATAGCAGATAAATGGATTCAAGAAAATAATTGAAAAAACTTATGGGCAGTGTTGCAGGACACATCCATGACCTCATGCAACAACTTGTGATTTTACAACTAAGCTAAAGAACACATACCCTGCAGGACTGCGACACCTTCAATTCCCATAACAGAAATAATGAGCCTTACACTTGGAAAACTTGACAGTATTAATCATTTATCTTTTACTACATATCTATCCCCACCACTAAAACATATATATGAAGTTAATATTTACAAACAGTTATATAGAGAGTGTTTCAAGTTTCCTGCTAGAGGGAAAATGCCAAACTGTTTTCTCAGGGTTACTGCAATCCAAGTATGAATATGAGTGGGAAGGAAATGCAAACTTTCAAACACATTCCTTCAAACTTACAGATGTTCATTTTAGATGTAGCCAGTAAGAACTAGTGATACTTTTTCACCTTTTCCCTTTGCAGCACCCAGTGAACTCTCCAGAGTGCACTTACCCTTAGTTCGACTTCTTTGCCAAGTAAGTCATACATACTTGCTCCTTTGGAGGTGATTTCAGAAGCAAGTTGTCTAGCTGCCTTCAAGTCAGCAATCTGGAAACACACAGAGTAAAATTTTTCCCATTTTGATGTTAAAATTGCACAGGAAGTCAGCCCAATGGGGCCAGAGGCTGAGAGAGCTGGGCTTGTTCAGCCTGGAGAAGAGAAGGCTCCAGGGAGACCTTAGAGCAGCTTCCAGTACCTAAAGGGGCTACAAGAAATCTGGAGAGAG
Source organism: Melopsittacus undulatus (assembly GCF_012275295.1). Lineage (NCBI taxonomy): Eukaryota > Metazoa > Chordata > Aves > Psittaciformes > Psittaculidae > Melopsittacus > Melopsittacus undulatus. The sequence continues at coordinate 16,619,636 of NC_047534.1, forward strand.
GCATTTGACAAGGACCTCCAAACCCAAACCACTCTGTGATTCTCTGATAGATGAGGTACCATTTAGACATAAATTTCTGGGTGAAACCCCAGCCACTTTAGGCCAACAACACACAAAAAAAACCCTCTTTAAAACAGTGACTTGGCCAGTTGTTGGTTTGTGTGCTGCCCAGGGCAGAGGAAAACATCATCTTTTTCACATTCAAAAGCAAAAAGTATATATACCAAAAGGTACGTGACTAACACTTTGCATAGGTAATGAATATTAACCACGTAAAAGCATTTTTTCATTGTTTCTTCAGGTGCTTTCTTCAGAGATGCACCAAACTTCCACAGACTAAAACTTGCCTGTGGTTCTGGCATCCTCTCAAGAACAGCAGCACTGCTGCCTAACAAACAGGCAGGACATTGTACAGCTGTAGAGGAATCAAAGACTTGAGCATATAAAAGAGGTGCTAAAACTAACGAAAAGCAGCAACAGAAATTCCTCTTACTTAGGGCTGAATTTTCTTTCAATATCTAGGTATGGAATTCATTTTAAGAACTTGAACAGCTTTGACATCCATTAGGGGAACAGAAGGATTTCCTTTTCCTTCAGTGCAAATGGGCTGAAAACCAACTTTAAGTCAGTATTTTGCAAACTCCTTCTATGCCAGCAAGGTTAGTAGATAGAAAATGGTTTTTATTCTGGCCTATTCCAGTATTTCCATTTTTTCAGCAGTCAAAAGCAAAGATAACAAATTTTGTGCCACTGTTGCCTTGTATTATGCTTCTGGTTAAGAATTCACAGAGAGTAAACCAAATGTAGAATATAAACTCAACTACAGGAAGTATGAATTACAACCATACCCATTCCCGTGCAAGAACATTCTCTACTTAAGACTCAAATAGAAAATTAACTTGCTTTTCATAAGTTAACACAAACCCCCTGCCCAAAAAAGAGTACAAGTTTTACTTACTTTTGAGCCAAGATCAAACTTGAACTTGCTGCTGTCTTCCTCACTCAAATCCATGTGTTCCATTCCCTTGGTATTCATAGCATCATAGAGCACAGAGGTGATCTTTAGCAGTTCCTTCACTGCATAGCCATCTGCCTGGTAAAGCTTCTTAGTGTTGAGCTTTATGTGAGCTTTGGTAGCCTTTGGGAAGAAAGAATGAATTCATCACGTCACAAAGAACAAAATCCTCATTGATCTCTTCACACTTCACTCAAAACCTTTTTTTTGAGGGCACACCATGCTCTGCTTTACAGAACTAAATCTTCCTGTTTGGAAACACAGCTTTGCCTTATCAGATTACTCATGTTTCTGGAAGAAGTTTTTGTTAAATGAGTGTGTTTTCTGCATGTCAGAACATTTGTGGATAATTGCCAGAATGAAAAAACTCAATCTATCCGTTAATTCTTCCCTACATAAAGATCAGCAAAACCCCTGTGCACCACTTATATTCAAATTAAGTGGAATGTAAGCATTGCCAGGTCTTGTGATGCTGCTGCAGAGCGGTAATTTCACCCTTAATGAGCTACAAGAATAAGATCAGTTATCCCAATTTAACTGTCTTCTCTTCCAGCAGTACCTTCAGAATATTTTATTTTTCTCTTCCATTTTTCCCTGCTACCATGTTAGTGATTTTATTACCTTGTCTTCCATTTCTGAAAAGTACAGACAGACCAGTAAGGAAATACTAAAGGAGAAAAAAGAGCATAATAGAAATGATACATCTGACACAGAAATGACACAAATGTTCTTGAAATTCCTGACAAAATTATGTTATAAAGGAATAGCCAAAAGGAGCCAACACCAAACTTCAGGTAAAACTTTGAGGTAGTCTTCCTGATAGCACAGCTTTACTGGCACAGGTTGCCCAGAGAAGCTGTGGCTGCCCCATCCCTGGCAGTGTTCAAGGCCAGGTTGGATGGGGCTTGGAGCAACCTGGTCTAGTGGAAGGTGTCCCTGCCTGTGGCACGGGGTTGGAACTGGATGAGCTTTGAAGTCCCTTCCAACCCAAACCAATCTAGGATTCTATAAAATGTGAATCACCGGTTAAGAATACAAAAACTAAGCATCCAAATGACCTAGCATCTTTTCAGCATCTTTTATCTGCTAAAAAGTTTATCCCTTGAGAATACTGTGTGGCAGAAAGAATCTCTCCAGGATTTACTGGTGGTATTACACAACTCTGGTATTACAGTGTTAGCGTAACTCACACACACCCCAGGCCTGTGACACTACAAGACCTTCAATGTGGGATAAAACACTCAAACATTAAAGTGTTTGGTACAAGTTCAGCCCACTCTGCACTGAGCTTCACTGAATAACTGGCTGCAGGAAAATTGCCTGTGAAACTAAAGAGAGTAAGGATCACATCTCAAACCATGGATTTAGCTCCAACTTTTCAAGCAACAAAGGAAACAATACATGGGTCTTGGCCCATGTTTCTTTGTAGGAATCATATCAAACTTAGTGACTTTACAATCAGATTTCCACTTCCAATAAATGTTTACCTCTTGACCCTCTCATCCCAAAATCTCAATCCAGCAAAGGAAACTGACTATATGTGATTCCTGCTGGCAGGAAGACGTCTGAAAAGCCAAAACTTCCAGATGAGGTTACTGATATTGCACCCTCTGAGCTGGGGGAATACAAGATTTATGGTACAACTCCTTCCTTCCTTCCTCCCTTTCCTCCTTTCCTCCCTCCCTTCTTCCTTCTCTCCTTCCTTCCTTCCTCCCTCCCTCCTTCCTTCTCCCCTCCTTCCTTCCTTCCTCCCTCCCTCCTTCCTTCTCCCCTCCTTCCTTCCTTTCTACCCTTCCTCATTCCTTCCACCCTTCCTTCCCTTCTTCTTTCCTTTCACCTTTCCTTCCCTCCTTTCTTCCTTCCTACTTCCTTCCTTCCTATCTTCTCTCCTTCCCTCCCTCCCTTCTTCTTTTTCTCCTTCCTTCCTCCTTCACTGCTTCCTTCCTCCCTCACTGCTTCCTTCCTCCCTCCCTCCTTCCTTCCCATCTTCCCTCCTTCCCTCCCTCCCTCCCTTTTCTCCTTCCTTCCTCAATTCCTTCCTCCTTCTTTCCTTCCTTCCCTCCTTCCTTCCTTCCTTCATTCCTTCCTTCCTTCCTCCTTTCTTCCTTCCCTCCCTACCTCCTTCCTTCCATCATTCCCTCCTTCCTTCCCTCATTCCCTAATTTCCCTCCTCCTTCCTTTGTTCCTTCCTTCTTTCCATCCTACTTCCTTCCTTCTCCCATCCTTCCTTAATCCTGCCTTCCTTCCCTCCTTCCCTTCCTCCCCTTTCTTCCTCCTTCCTTCCCTGCTTCACTCCCTCCATCCTTCCTTCCTCCTTCCTTCCCTCCCTACCTCCTTCCTTTCTTCCTCCTTCCTTAATCCTGCCTTCCACCCTTCCTTAATCCTGCCTTCCATCCTTCCTTAATCCTGCCTTCCTTCCCTCCTTCCCTTCCTCTCTTTCTTCCTCCTTCATTCCTCCTTCCTTCCTTTCCGCCCTTCCACTGTTCCTCCCTCCCTCCCTTCCTTCCTTTCCCCCCTTCCACTGTTCCTCCGTCCCTCACTTCCTTCCTTCCTCCCTCCTTCCTTCCACTCCCTCTTTCCCTTCCTCCTTCCTTCCACCCTTCCTTCCTTCCTTCCACCTTTCCTTCTACCATTCCTTCCAGAGGGAGCCAGGTATTGAGCCACACACACCAGAGCAGTTATAAGTGGGCAAATTATTAAAAAACAACATAATTCAACCCTGCAAACACTTCAGGAACTTTTGGGTCCATAAAAGACAAACTTGCTAAGTTCTTAAGTTACTCTACCAGTAACACAGAGTGATACATATTTTGTGTAAAAATTACTACATCTTTACTCCTTGCTCAGTAAAAGGAAAGCAGTAGTCTCATTTTATTTCATGATGATTAATCTATCCTGATATTCTCTTCTGAGACAAATTGGTCTCCAATATTTCACATCTGACTATGGATGCATAAAGCTGTTAGCCACTGGAGATGGTAACTGTGGATGCCACAACAAATCTACAAGCTTCTCTCATTCTGAAAATGCTGAAAACCTACAATAACCCCCATATCATCTTGCAAAACTAACTGAGTTTTTGAAATTTCCATTTGTTTCCTTTTCTGAATCATATTATGTAATTCCTCAAAACCCTTGGGATTTCTTACATAAAATCAGCTATTAAAAGGAAAATGCATGCATAACATTATTTCTGCTTCAATACTTGTTCTTTCAAAACATGTTTGATTTGGAGGGATGTAAAACTCTCCAAAACAAACAGATTTTTCACTATGTCTTTTGATGCTCCAGGGCTCAAAAGTGCATTTCAGTATGCACAGACGGGTACCACATTCTGAAGATAGCGAAAACAAGAATTAAGAAAGTTTACGGTGGACATAATCACAAATCAGAAGGAAAAAGGTGGCTTGGTTATAATGTCACTTTAACAGATTTTAAAAAATCCAAAAAGTATATGAAATCAACCTTTAGCACTAGCATAAGACTTTCAATGTTTCCACACCCACAGGCAGCCCCATTAAATACTTTCCACCTGATTAAGAGCACTACACAAATGTGTCATAACAGCAAAGGCTCATGCTGCATCAAAGTAACAAGAAAAACATGAAGGCAAATGTTATCTTATTCCACAAGACTAAAAATGTTTCTAGCCCAATTCAAATATGCTTATGCATAAGACGATAAAAGCTTGGTTCTGAGAAAATATGGCTTGATCTAGTAAGTAACAAAGTGCGTACAACAGAATAATAATACATGCTTCTATATCATAACAAGAACTTCAGAAGTTACAACTGTTCAAGCATACAAAAGAATCAGGAATCCAAAGTTAACAATATGATGCTATTAATATGATGGGATCTCTTCTGAACCCATTTAAATGGTTTAAAAAATTTTCATATCATAGAACCCTAGAATCCCAGAATCCCAGACTGATTTGGGTTGAAAGGACCTTAAAGCTCATCCATTCCCAATCCCCTGCCATGGGCAGGGACACCTTCCACTAGATCCAGTTGCTCCAAGCCCCATCCAACCTGGCCTTGAACACTCCCAGCGATGGAGCATTCACAACTTCTCCAGGCAATCTGTGCCAGTGTCTCACCACCCTCACAGTAAAGAAGCTCTTCCTTATATCCAACCTAAATCTCCCCTTTCAAGTTTGAACCCAAATACAATACAGCACAAGAATACAATACATACTCAGCCACTCACTGCAAGGAAATTGTTAAGAGAGAGAGAGTTAAAGCTAAAATGGAACCAATGTCTCAATGTGCTTAAGCATAAATCTATAGGCGGACTTACCATGAACTGAGCCACTGCCTTAATGAAGAAAACCCGGTCCTGCTCTGTCTCCACATCAGGAGGAATATCAGTCTGAGGTTCATACCTGTGGCAGGAAGCATGTGTACATTCTGACAAGAAATACGTGTGCAATATTCAAGAGACTGGTTCATTTGTGAGGCAAAAATCAGACAAGACAAGCACATATGAGACTGTAAAATAGATCTTTAGCTCCTGCTGCAGCCTGAATCATCCAGATCCAGGAATGCATTTGTGTACAAAGCACAAAAGCTATAAAACCTGAGATACTTCTCCAGAAGGAACTGTTATGGTGGTGTCCTCAATACATCTTTTCAGTTGGTTTTGCAAAGGAGCAAAATTTAGCTGGCTCAAGTCTGTGAAAGGCTTATTTTCAGAAGTAATTTACTACTGAAATCACAAGCTGCTTATATATATCAAACTAAACAATCACAAATGACTTCATGATTTGGAATATGCAATACTTGCAATAGGCATATAACTAAGTTAATGCTCCCAGTCTTTCCAATGGTATGTCAAAATTACTTGTACTAGATTATTATTGTTGGTAATAACAAAACCAGCCACCTTGTCCTTTAAAAGGTTATGCCACTTTTCCACTCAAAATACACAGGACAAATTCACATTTAGATGTCATTTTAAAGACATTACTTTCAAGAGTAAAAAAAAACTCATGAAAAAGCAAATTGGAAGATAGTGAAATCCTTTAAGAAAACACTAGCGAAGTGCAGTAACTTCTGGAAGTCACCAGTCTCCAGGAACCAGGGAAGACCAACAGTAAATTCTCAGTCTCAATAAAGGCTTCAGGACTTTTAGTATTCAGGCAGGCAAAAAAGCATCTTTGCTCCCAAATCACATTTGAAACTTGAGCAAGGCACATGCAAAGTAGCCTCTCTGCTTCAAAGTATAATTAAAAGGCTTCTAGAAACCTGAAAACATGTCTGCCTGTGTCAAGAGTAACTGTCCCATAACAGAAAAGGATGCCAGCACTCAGCTGATATTTAGTCTGAAAGTGAAGTATTTCTTTATTAGGCTCAGTATTCCCAGTTATCTACAACAGAAGTTTCAGCTTTTAAAAGTGCTCAGGTTCGTTAAAGAAGCATATTTTAAAAACAATATTTGTTTTCTTTCAATTGCTCTGCTATTTTACTGTTACAAACAAGGAGGGACTGATGTTTTGATATGTTGTGTTTTGATATCAAAAATGATATGTTTTTACAGGCACTGAAAAAAAAAACAGTAGACACTCAGTGTAACAGCAGTATGTTAAAGAATATTTAGGTAACTTAATCCAAGCAATTTTGAATGGTTGTAAGTATTTCCTTTTTTTATTACAATTGCAACAGTATTCAAACATCTAACAGGACAGTAATCAAGCTCACTGGATACTAATAGGATAAAAATAGCAAGCAGGCAAATGGCTTCAATTGTATGAGCAGACAAAAAAACTTAGTTTATTTTTTCACTTACATGGGAGAAAGAATATTATGTATAATTTGATTAGCACCTCAAGTTTCATAAATATTTACCCAAAGTCTGACAATGGGTTAAATGGGTGTAAAACTAAAATTGGGTACTTGTAGATTAGTACTGTATCATTTGAGGTTTTATTTATACATGGCATGACAACAGACAATACCAGACTGAACCAACAACAATTGTAGCAACAAGGTAAGAACTAACTGCATCTTGACAAGTCCTCACTTGCCCCTTTTGGGTCAAACATGGGGCAAATACAGGCAGAATAGTAACAGAGTTTGTAGATTATGTGAAAGACACACAGCTGCTTTTGAGCAAGCATGCACACCTTCAAAGATGCAATCTGGGGGTTGGAACTACATGACCATAAGGTCCTTTCCAACCCTAACCATTCTATAATTCTTTGAAGCTCTGCCAGGACTAAGACATTACATGTTCTACTTCAGCTACAAAGACGCTTATTTGTTGTTGTATAATAACCGAATCATAGAACCAACTAAACTAAAAACCTGTGAACTAAACTAACTACCTCATTTTCTATCTGATATTTATAAAAGTAGATCTCACAGAATGACTCAGTATCGTTATGCTCCCGTTTAAACTTCTTAAAACAGTTTCACATCAGCACACCAGCCACCTGCATGCATACCACACCCTGGCAGCAGCCCCAATATGTCCTGATCACCAACCTTTTCACTAGCCAGAAGAGCACTTCAGAAACAAGCATGAAGTTTGGGGTATGGAAATTCTCCATAGATATGAGTCGGGGATACCCCAATGCCCTCATCATCTCAGTAAAATCTGAAAAACAAGCAAAAGCAGGAATTCCTTCTTACATATCTGACATGGATATTACCAAGAACGCTGGTTGCCACAGCAGGCAGTTCATTTACCATTAGATATGCCCTGTTCAAAGTACTGTTAAAAAAAAATAAAAATTAAAAAAAAAATTCTGAATGGATTTAAAAAGTTTTCCAGTACCTAAAAGGGCTACAGGAAATTTGGAGGACATTTTACAAGGGCCTGCAGGGACAGGACAAGGGGGCAGAATCGATGTCAGCAAAACTTCTCTCTACAAAACACACCATGAGGTTAATTAACTGCTGGCTGTGGGGTCACCACCGCGCAGGGGCCGTGCTGCCCTCGTCCCCCGCGGTTATTCCTCCAGTCACTTTAAAGGAAGGCTACAACCCCTGCAGCCCTCCTCTGAGGCACCGGGGTCCGCGCCTGCCTCCTGCATCCATAAATGAAACTACCGGGAAAAAACAGAGCTCCGGGACCCGCTCGGCTGCTGAAGCATCAAACAGGCCCGCAGAGAGCCCCGGCAGCGCGGGGAGCCGAGACCGGGTCCTGCCGTGCCCGTGCCCGTGCCCGTGCCCGTGCCCGTGCCCGTGCCCGTGCCCCAGAGGATCCTCACCGCGGAGCTCACGGAACGACATCGCCAGGAGCCCGCGGCCTCTGCCCGCAGCCGCCGCGCTGGGCCGCAACACTCGTCTCCATGGCAACGCGCCTACGGCGCAGCGGTCGGGACAAAATGCGGCGGGAGGCGAAGCCGCAGCATCTCATCTGCCTGGGGCATCCGTGCTGCAGCCGGGGCGGCTCGGCTGGGCTCTGGGCCCCCCTTCGCTCTGCCGTGTGACGGGGACACGGAGGGACACGGAGGGACGCGCTGTCCCTGCTGCGTAGGCCAACTGGGGAACACCGGCGTGTAATGGCTCTTCCCTCAGCGCTGGGAGCCGGCTCCGGACGCCCACAGCCTGGGACGATATCCAGCTAGGACGGGAGCTTTGCTGAGCCTGGCTTAGATGTGTTACTTGGCTACGAGCAATCACAAATTACATTCCAAGAGCATCCAGTGCCATGTTAAACCACTGCTGGAAGAAGAAGGCCGTGCTTCCCTGTGGGAAGGCGCAGTAGCCACAGGGGACACAGAACCCCATGCCCTCACCTCACCTGAGCAGACATAACCCATCACATCTGCATTCACGGGGCTGAGTCTCCAGCCCTCTGTCCTACTGCAGTTGGCACATCCACTTCCATCCACTCTGCAGATGATGACTCTGGTCTCTGCCGGGACAGGAGCCCAGCATACAGCTCTGCTCCAGTGCTCGAGCATTGCAGGGCTGAGCGGGGGGAGCAGAGGGTGAGGAGCCGCAGGAAGGCAGCAGGGATCTTCCTTTCTACAGTGACACCTCTCTGATGGGCACACAGAGTTCCACAGCCACAGAGACAGCAACTGCAATACGTGGAGCACTCACTGGAACGAACGTACAAGAGGTTCAGCACAGCCCAGGTGGCACATGGCAGCAGAGCCAGGGACACAAGCAGTGTCCCCAGGCCAGCCACTTGTCAGCTCCCACCCACACCTGACACCGACCGCTCCTGTCTGCGGCCTCCTAACAAACCTCTTAAAGGCTCCTAGTGTCCTGAGTTTGCCCCTACATGCACACCCCACAGCAGTGTTCAGGTTGATGCATGAAGCAAGAACAGCATGACAGCTTCTCCACTAATGCTCAGTGGTTTCAGATGTCCTAAAGGAGCAGGAGCTCTGATCATGAGACTGAAAAACACTGGACGGAGCAGCCACAGCTCTTACTGACAGGGTCATCAATATCATGAGGTGGAATGAGTTGAAGTTAATCTAGATGTCAGGCTGATCTATGGACATCTCAGGACATTTTACAGAGCAGCTGGCAGTTTCCCAGTTCTAACTGCCCAAGCATATACAAGGCATGCGCACAAAGGTTCTATATTGAGTAGCACTGCATTCACACAATCAAAAACTAATCAAAAGCAAGGAAATGTCAATAAATCATAAAAAGAATAAATATTGAAATTAAGTTGTTACATTAGAAAATAAGAGCTGTAATTAAAAGCTGGGCTTCTTATACCAGAAAACCTCAAATAATTCACTTGTTCAAGACCGTATCAGCCATCCAGTAACCTGGGCAAGGGACCAGAGCAGGAAGGAAACGTTCTGCTCTGCTGCTGTGTTACATTGACCAGCAAAAGACAGGTGGGATGAAATACCTGGGGAAAGCTCAAGCTGCAAAATAAATGGAATAAATTGGTAGTGTGCTGTTTACCTCAGCTCTTCACTTTATATAGATATCATTAATATTTATATATTAATATTAGGCAGCACAAACATACCACTGAAGATGGAGTGGATGCAACTTTGAACTAAATAGGGACCCAAACAGGAAAAACTGCAGCCATGTAGCCATGCCAGGAGCTAAACCACATCCATGAGTGCTAACACTTTGATGCCTTCCCACCTCCAGGAACCCACATCCAAAGGAAACCATGCCACACAACTCTACATATTCCCTAGACACATACCCCAACCTCCATGTAAACAGCTCACCATTCCATAGCCCAGCTCACACTTTTGAGAGAT